>NC_141699.1:423565169-423847669 GCF_964263255.1 Lissotriton vulgaris | reverse complement strand
TTATGTGAGATTGAAAATATTGTAAGGGACAACCAACTGAAATGTTAATTTGATTTTAAAATTGTGCGGGAACAAATATGATTGGTTGAAGAGACATATATGAGTCTGTATTGACAGGATATCTGTGCCATTGAATTTTGGTTGCAGTGATAGAAGCATTATTGAGAGTTCCGTCAAACGAATATCTGTTTTGTGACTGTCACTGTTCTACATTGTACAAATCATTGGTAAAGATAAGTCTGTAACTGTTTGTTTTGTCATGTACCGTAAAATGTGGTTTAGTCACTATAATTAGTTCATTTCCCTCACAGTCTCTGAGTAACCTCATTTTTGACTGTGACAATGTCTTGTATTTCTAAAACTATTTTTCCATTTCGTTTCATCACTCTTTAACGACATTATTTGTTTGCAATTATTAATTTAACATTTTGAATAATACATTTCAATAATCTGAATGGTCTTCAGTCATGTTCTTATGTAATCTTTTACTGTTCGTTTTTTTAATTCACTGTCAGTCAGAGAAGAAACTGGAACGCAATTTTGGGGGGGAAATTTAAAAAATGTTGTTAGGCGTACATGAATGTTTAATTAGTAGGCAGAGTAAAGCTGCAGGGGCTTTTAGAAGGGGTAAAAGAACTGCAAGGCCTAATTATCATTCAAATGGATGTTTACAGAGATGTGAAACGTTCAGGTGCGGCTCTGTGTGTATCTGGAATAAATATGTTACCTTGGGCTGCCACACCAGATTGGAGGGGGGTGGGGGCCTGAAGTCCTGTGAATTTAATGGGGGTTGCGCGCCTTTTCTTCACATTCTTTCAAGTGTAAATTACAGTTTTGTATATAATTTTGGTGAACAGCAAAAAATGGAATATAAAATATGTTTAACCGCATCGCTGCGGTGGTTATTTTTCCGCTGTGCGGCATTTTTAAAAATACTGCGTTACATGACGAGCTGAGCTCATCATCAGCACACGACCACCGTGGCTGATGACGAGCTGAGCTCGTCATCAGCAGCGAAGGGGTTAATATAGCCAGTAATTATTTGTGTGATTTTGAAGCGTTTACATATAATCAGAGAAGTTGGTTTTGAGATGAAAAAATGGTATTAGCAGAGACACAGATAATGCAGATAGAGAGAGAAATCGTACATTACATGTGATACCGTCGTCAAAAAGTGCTAATGCTTAAGGTATTCCTAAACTTTCTGTCAGATGACAAAATTACAGTGTGGTTTGTGGCCGCGGGCTGTACTGGTGGGGGTGGGGTGAGAGGGGGAGGTGGCAGAGTAAAATAAAGTGAAAACTTGTGATCATGAGGTTGTATACAGGTTCGTGCAGTACACATGTGAAACAGTCGTGAAAAAGTGCTATTGCTTAAGGTATTCATAAACTTTCTGTCAGACGACAAAATTACAGTGTGGTTTGTGGTCGCGGGCTGCACTGGTGGGGGTGGAGTGAGAGGGGGAGGTGACCGAGTAAAATAAAATAAAAACTTGTGATTATGAGGTTGTATACAGGTTTGTGCAGGACATGGCTTCATACATTGAGGTAGCAGACCGAGTATACAAATATCTCTCTCCCTCCTGCCATTTGACTCCATCTTTATCTCCCTCCTGTTTTCCGTCTCCGTTGCCCTGTGTTATCTTAGTGTGTGTGTGTCTGTCTGTGTCTGCCTTCAGTCCGGGCTGAGGAAGTTTGCTCTGCAGGAACACACAGATAGTCGCATCAAAGTACTTGGTTGTTTTTCAAAAAACTATTTATATAACTGAGATGCTTTTTTGAAGCGCTAGTGAATGTCTACTTTCACAATTACCGCTCGGTTGGCTCCACAGAGCAGAGGGTATATCGTATTTGACTTCTTAGTGCCTCTGCATCTGCACTCTGTTCTCTGGTGGCTGGCAGAGAAGTGTTTGTTATAGTGGAGATGAAAGCGTGATAAGTAGTGAAATACGACATAGCGTCTGGTCTGTAGAAGCGGGGGAGCAGTGATTAACACTGTGAGTGAAGCGGAACTGCGGCGGTGCTTGGTAACAGTAATAAATTATTTTCTTACCAGTGGTACCACTGTTTGCATGGTCCGCGACCCGCTAAGAAAGGCTTGACGGACCGTCATAGGCCCGCGGGTTGCAGTATGAGTAACTCAGGTCGACAAAAGAAAACATGAACGTAGTACAGCTGAGGTTACGTGGAACACATGAATACTCTTTCAGTATACAATCATTTCAGTTGAGAATATGGATTAAAAGAGAGAACGTGTATATTTGAAATGTTTATTCAGTAATGCACTGATTTCAAGGCAAGTTTCTTATCTAATACCAGTACAGATATTGTAAGAAACAAAGTAATCAGCATAGTCACTAGTCCATAGAATACAAACAGTATAGTTGATGTAAAATGAATACGGTTTAGCAAAATTTATTCTACACCGTTCTGAGGAAGTACATTACATTTTATTAAATCTAAGAAGGTGTCTTGCCTTTAAGTTTAGTAACGATACATGAAAATGCTAGTGGTTAGACATCAGCTCATTAACAATCAGCTCTCTGCATGCGAAGCACTATCAAGTTTGTGTTATGCTATTGTGTAAGGAAAAAAAACCGCGCCAAAAGCGACAAGTTGGCTGGAGGTGCATGTATGTAATCTGTTGGAACATTCGAAAATCAGTGTTGAGAAGAACTACTGTATTGACATATCTTTTGAAGGTTTCAGTACTCCATCTGAAATACAGCTCGAAAAGTAATGCAAATATTAGTGTAAGAACATATTTTTCTCGTCTGAATTGAAAATATTTCAGTACATGGAAAACTAAAGCAGCAGAGGTGTGTGAGGCGCAAATAAGCAGCTGAAAGGGTAAATGGCGTTTAAACTTATAAAAAACGCATGCTAACTTTACACATTAATCAGGGCACATGTAGCATATATTACCCTGCTTTGCTCCGAGTACGTTTGAAAGAAGATAAGATAAGATATGCAACTGAATTGTTGAAATTAGAGTTCAATAAAAAGTTAAGTTCGAAATCGAGTAGGCGAGGAAAACAAATGTAGTCCATATAAAACACGAAAATCTGACCAGCAGGAAATTGTAATGTCCACTGTTAGTAAAGCCAATAGGTCTGTTCATATAAAAAAAAAGTCCAAGAAAACGTGAAAAAGATAGGGAGGGAAAACAAAATGTAGACATCAATGGCTTGCATAAGAGTCAGCCAACAACTGAGTAGGCGAAATAAGCAGCTACCGCTTCTAAAAGGAAGTCACTGTTATCATCCGAAAACATGTCAGCCATCCAATTGAAAAGAGGAAAAGAACATACATGCTCTTAAATTACCGGAGCCTCTAGTACCATCAGAGGGCAACTCGGTGTCTTTTCTATGTAGCTGTGTGCCAAGAAATCTTGCGCCGCTGCGAATATATTCCAATGACCCAGAACTCCATGTATCGCTGCAAAGGCCATAATCCCTCCGTAGGACCAAAGCTGTTCATGATCAATTAACGGATTCATGAGATGATTGTAATTCACTTCAGGAGATACCAAGTTGCAGAGACATAAGTCCAGGGCCCACATGAAATCACAGTTCAGGCAATGAAATACAGGCTGCACACAGGTGAAATAGGAAAATCGAAATGATAATGCATATGATGCACTCAAAGTCGCGAGTGGCAGGATGCCATAGTACTCAAGCATCCTCTGGCGAAACAGTTCTAAGTGCTCCGGCTCGTTTGTGAAGACAGGAGGGACATCCATTTTGTAATAAACAAAATATTAACACAAAAGCAGCAGCCACTGGTAGTAGAACAGGAAATCCAGAAAAATAGGTCGCCGACTATGGAGTGAAGAGTAGCAGAATGATTTCAAATAATTTCTGGCAAAGAAGTCACTAAACCATTGCTTAGTAGTTATAAAAAAAATAGGCCTGCCTTGAAGTGGAGGATGCGTTAAAGATTATGGGAGTCACCCCAGCAAATTGTAAAGGAAGGTCACTATTTTATAATGAATGCACTTCTCTGTGAATATTAGCTAAGTGAAAGAGATATGTTTGTGAACAGATGGTATGGTAACTTGTTTTTGTGACAATAAGGCTCTTGTTCATGTCTTGTGATTCAACTTTAAATTCAAGGCCGGAATTCGCGGCCAGATGGAAACATCAAGGTTCCCATGCGGGGTGGATAAACTACATTCTTACAGGGAAGCATATGCAGAGTGACTATTACCGCGTAAGCTTTGCAGTTTAAAAACTCATAATAATTCTCATTACATGAAAAAAAATAACCACTGTTGAAGAATAAGGAAAAAGTCGGCATTATAGCAGGCACTGGTGTATCTTTGAAAAGACATGCAACATTACAGCGCTTCTAGTTAAATAAGTCATGTAATTGAAAGTGCCTGGATGTGAACGACTAATTACATGTTTCAGTACACTCATCTCTATACAGATATAGGGGCAGATTAACATGCTCCGTGCGGCACTTTTGCTTCACTTGTCCCATGTTAAAAGTGACGCTAAAGTGGCGTAAGGGGCTTGTAAATCTGCCCGACATTTTTTTGCCGTCTCCAAGGCATTTGTAAGTGAAAGGGAGAGACTTGGTTTTATGACTGTAGGAGGTACTGAGCCGCTGGTATCTATTTATGTGAGGAAATTTATAGAATTTGAACACTGAAATAACACGAAAGGTAGACTAATTAATTCGTGCATTAGCCATGTTGCAGTTGCGGCTTCGGATACTAAAAAGGGAAAAGTGTCTAGGCGTTGAATGTGGAACATTGAAAAAAAACGTGTGTCATGGAAAGCAAACGTGGTTTGAAAATGAAATGTAAAGGTTTAAAGAGAGAGGAGAAAATTAAGATAGCTTCAGGGCTTTAAGTTGGCCGGGTCTGTTCGGGTCTCAGCACAGGCAGTTTCTTAAAGGTAGGCTTGCTGTCTATCGGGCTGCACTTTTGAGCCCTGGCGTAGGCAGACTTTTTAGTTAACTTGTGCAGCTATGAATCTGTGTCAAAGGTATTAGTACTCGGTTGCTGTAGGTATGATGTTACATGTTGTACCATACCTACATGTAAAAATATGGAGGGCAACATTTACAGTGTGGTTTGTGGCCGAGAGCTGCACTGGTGGGTGAGAGTTCAGAGGGGAAAGGGTTGGGGCTAAAGGGAAACAAAGAGTTGTAAGTTAAGAATATGCAGAAGTTCCTGTAACAGATACGTTCTCGCACTAAGTTAGTGGAGTCAGTATACATATATCTGTGTTGCTGTTTTCGTTTTCTCAACATACTGTTTTTGTGCTGCTTACTTCATATATTTTAGTGTGTCTGGCTCGCCCTCTGTATCTCTGTCTACTGTGCGGTTTTTCTCCATGTTGCCTATCCTCTGATTTCTACAGTTCCTGTCTCTCATACATTTTCTCTCTATGCAGTTGTTGTACTCCCTCAAATGGGGCTTTATTTATGAAGGCCTTGCGCCGGCGGTGCGTCACTTTTAACATGGGAAAAAGTGACGCATCTGTGGCGCAAGGCTTTCATAAATGAGGCCCTTTGTGTCCTATTCTTTTTGTTTCTCTTGCTCTCTATGTCTTTGTTGTGCTTTTCACTATATTTATTCATTTCTGTCATTCTTTTCTTTTCTGGCCTGAAAGCACTCTTACCTTCACTGTCCCTTGTGATATCTCTCTCTTTCTCGTGCTAGTTTTGTATCTTTCTCTGTGTCCTGTTCTCAGTCTTCCTCCTACATTGTCTGTATGGTGGTGTATATCTCTTTCCATCTTATTCACTCTTCTTCTCTCCATCTTTCTCTCTCTTCTGCTTTGTTTGTCCATCTCTGTGTTCCTTCTGCTCTCTCTCACCCTATTGTAGTGTTTGCCTGCTGTCCTCTCTGTCTCTGTGGCTCCTGTCTTTTGTCTTCTTTGTGCTCTGTCTGTTATATCTACTCTGTGACTCCCTCTCCATGGTCATCTTTTTCTTTATTGTACCTTCCCTTTCTTCGTGACTTTTTAGTGCTGCTGTTATTTTTCTGTCTCTCCATTTGTGCTTTGAATGCTGGTCAGTCTCTATATGTTCCTCTCCCTGCTACTGTCTCTCTCTCTCCTGTAGTCTGTATCTCTCCTGTCCTGTGTCTCGTTTCTACTCAATATTTAATATTTTATTTAATATTTAGTAATTTGATGTGTTCAAAAAACAATTATTGAACTTAGTTAGGCATTAGGATATCTAATGGTAGAGAATCTTAGGTAATTTATCTGTTAGGCTTGTTGTTTGCTACAATGGCTCTATGCTGTGTAATAAATATGTCTGTGATATGTTAATTAAATTTCATTATTTCTCTTTTTTATAGTGTTTGGTGCTGAACAGCAACAACCTGCCTTCTACGTTACAGAGTTTTCAGGAATCATATTCTTTTTTTCAGGTGAGTTGGTATTTTTGAAAGGCAATTTTTTTGGGTGCACATTAAAATAATCAAGATTTTTTAGAATATTTGCAAAGTTTCGGTTTGGAGCATGATTTTATCTTCTATTTTTGCCATGTCTGTATCTGCTTGTACTAGATATGTATTTTGAGATATTTTTCCACTGACAGTTGATACTCTCTTTTTACGGGCCTGGTGCATGTGTTCTTTTCGATGCAGTTCTGGTTCATCAATCCTTTGACTATAATTCTTTGCGGTTTCCATGGAATAATTCTTGCTAAGTGTTCATTATTTCTCAAACTCATGCTGTATTATCTTTGGCAGTCTTTTTTCTTCATTTACAGAGGTGTATTATGATATGGCTCTTGGTGTGATGGGCATCTTTTCTGCATATCTATGACTGGATTGGTGACGGTACAATGCGTACCGTCACAACGCGTGCTGTTACAACGCGTCCCTTACAACGCAAGTCGTTACCACGACTTGCGTTGGGGGCGCGGATATCGAATAGTATAATTTACTATTCTAACACCAGTCCCTGTGGACACTAGGTAAGGTGTTGGAATAGTAAATTTACTATTTTTAATCTTCTAGCGCCCTCCAGCGCAAGTCGTGGTAACGACTTGCGTTGTTACGGACGCGTCGTAACAGCACCGCGTTGTAACATCCGCGTTGTAACGGATGTTTCCCCTATGACTATACTATCTGTGTGCACTGTTTTACATACATTTGCAGAGCTTTATTATGATGTGGTTCCTCATGGTTAGCATGAAATTTTGTACATGCTATGAAATTCACATGCTGAGTATGCTGTTGAAACATAAAAGCAACTGTCTCTGTGGGAAGTAGTAATCTGTTAAGTGATTGTTATGGTTAGTACAATGTGAGCCTACCCTTCAGACCTGTATATAGTTTGAATTTTGTAGTGGTGAACTCAGAAAATGGATCCCTAAAAATCAATTATAAAGTTTATCAATAGTTGTGATATCCAGAAAATCAAAAAACAAAAAAAAGGAAAAGTGTTAATGTCTAGGCTCATAGTGTCAATTTGTTTTCAAAACAAGAGGAAGGTGCTATCTTAATATATGTAGTTAATGAGTTAGAAAGTATATAAATGTATGTAGTTTAAAAATTAGTAAAGGTACTTTTAAGTTATCTATTTATGAAAAAGATATAATTTAGTCTTTATATTTTTTAAAAGGATACAGAAGAAAGAAAAAAAATTAGAGATGGAGAAATATTCTGAAAGAAAGCAAATACATTTTGAAATCTTAAATGATCTGCTGGAGGAGTTACTAGATGGAGTTTTTGAGGACAAAAATAACTTTGAAAAGGATGACTTTATGGATAAAACATTGGACAGTGCTTATTTAGAGATGGTGGAAGGGGAAGAGGAGAGTTTGGAGGATCAGGGTGATCAATCGGAAGAAGTAGCCGATGAAATAATGCTTCAAGTTCTTTTAGATTATGAACTTTTAAATAAATAAAATTATTTCGGATAGTAAAGCATTCTTGAAGACAGTTTTCTTGTACTATTCGTCGTTGATCTGCTTTATGAGAGTGACAATACATGTTCTCATAAAGTGTATAAGAGATTATAGTAAAAAAAAATAAAAGTACTAGGATCACCGACAGTTCTTGAAAAACAGTGTACTGTTTGTATGCTTTAAAAATTAGAATCAGAAAATACGTCTATAATGTTGACACAGCTATGGACTGTCATAAATTCAGAACCAACATTCACTACAGGATTTCCTACTCTGTTCAGAGACTGTTTCTTTGTCTTTATTCTACTTAGAAAATGAATCTGTGGTTTTAATTTGTATGTTATATGCTAGTAGCCAACTATAATATTTGTTATGTTTGTTCTTTACAGATTGTCATTTTCATCAGAAACATAAATTAGTATGCCGACCAGAAATGAAAAAAGAAAGCTGTATAAACGGACATACCATTTGAAGAGGAAAGAATTAGAAGAATTATCAAAACAACAAAGGACGGATAAAAAGAAGAGTGCTCCTGGTAAGAAAAGCAAAGATTTTTTAAGAACATTATGTCAAAGGAAAAATGTAACGGATAATCTTCAAAAGGAAAAACAGTTATCAGTATCTAGATGGACAAATGCTACAAAAAAGCAAAATGTTTCTCGAATCAGCAGAGAGGAAAATATATACAGTAAAACACGTACCAATCAGTTTATGGAAATCAGGAAGCGTATGTTTTATAACAGAGTAGTTTCGAATTTATTAAAAAAGAGAAAGTTTGTAAAAGAAGATCTGCTTTTTATAAGAAGAAAAAACATATAGAGGATGATGTTGAGCGCGCGTTTGAGACAAAAAGAAAATTATTTATTTTAGTAATTAATAGAATAAATACACTAAATAAGGCAATCAGAGTTTTAAAAGCTAAGAGTAAATGGAAGAGACACATAGATAGAAGTAATTTTTGTAAAGTGTTTTCTGGGAAGTGGATGCATACTTCAACTTCTGAGCCATTTTTTAATGAAGAGAGTTAATTTCAAAGTAACGATTTGTTGCATGCAGTTGACACCAGTGGTCGAGCATATGAGGTGAAGGATGGTTCTGCAATTGAGAAAGAGAAAATTGTGGTTAGAAATGCAGAAGAGGTGATAGCTGGAGAAGTTTTAGAGGGACGTTCTAATGTTCCTGTTTACAGTTGGAATTGTAGTAGCATTTGCAGTGTACGACAGGATTCAATTGATTTCTTTAGCAATTTCTTACCTAAGTACATTAAGGAAAGTCTTAAAAAAAAATTGTAATGTTGCAAGAATTAGACCATTGCAGAGTGCGAGAAAAAATAGGTCTGCAAGGCCATTCTCTGGCTTGTCTTTCTAAAAAAATATGCCAGAGTGTGTTTCATCACTTCAGGATGTTACCAGTGCATCATACGAAAATGAGAAAATTAGTGAGAAAGTTGTATTATGCAAAAAGTCCAGCACTTAAACTTAAACAGTTAAATAGTGCTCTTTTGCATGGATGTGAATTAGATGTTAAGAAGATTTGTGCAGAAATTGAGGTAAATTACTTTGGTCCAGATGAAGACAATGCAGAAACTGAAATAGTTATAGAAGGAAATGTGTTAGAAAATGTTGGAAATTTTAATACTGAACATTTTGAACAGGAAATAACAAAGTTTAAGGTCATTGCAGGTGAGAAACCAAATTTTCCTTGTGTGTGTTGTCGACGCATTCATTACAAAAGTCAAACTAGGTTAGTTGATTTATATTTAAAAAGTGAAGATGAAAATAATAGTCAATGGAAAGATTTTGCAACTTATTTGTTGGTAGAAAACTATTTTGATTTGGGTTTTGAGCAACGTATATGTAAGTATTGTTATATTAAATTAAATGAAAAAAGAATGCCTGCTAGAGCTGTACATAATAATCTTGAGTTGATAAATATTCCATAGGAACTGATGGATTTAAATACTTATGAAACTATTCTGATTCAATGTGTACATCCTTTTCAGGCTATTGTTCGTATGGAGCCTAAGACTGGCAAATTAAATCCTTCAGATTAACAAAGAGGATTAAAGAGTAAAGTTGTATATTTGCCACTTGATTTAAAAAAAATATGGAAACAATTGGTGTTGAAAATGTAGAAGAGGAACCTCTAGTTATTCTAGTTAGTGGTGTACCTACAAAGAGTAAGAAAATCTGGCAAGATTTAGTGGATGTTAGAAAAGTCAAAAAGGCAATGTTGTATTTAGTCAAAAACAATAAATACTATAAAAATGTATACGTAGAAGAAGAAGTAAGTGAAGAAGAGGACAATGATTTGTCTATTGGACAAATTGACAAAGTTTACTTATCCAGAAGTGAAGAAATTTATGAGCATTACAGTGTTCATCCAGTGCATTCCAAAGAAGCAATAGGGAATGCTATTGAATTATTTCAGATGAAAAAAGCAAAAGAAAATCCTATTAGTGTATGGGAAGAAAGTTTGGAAGGTCGTTGTTTCCCACAGTTATTCCCTACAGGTGAAGGTACACGATATGATGATCGACCTATGCAGATTCCTGCATCTGAGTACCGGACAACAGATTATATGCAGAAGATCCGAGGTTTCGGCAATGCATTCCATATTTGTTTCATCTTCTGTTTGAGAGTGACTTATCTAGTCTTTCGTATGCAGTAAACCATATCTTAAAAAGTGGAGTGCATCTGCAAAATGTTTCAGCAAAGGAATTTATGGATAAAGTGCAACAGAAAGATAGTGTTTTGGATTCACACCTAATTAATTTAATGGCTTGTGAGCGTGGTACTAATGAGTATTGGTACCGTCGTCATGGAGATTTGAAATGCATGCTTAGAAACTTAGGAGCACCTACTTGGTTTTTAACTCTAAGCTGTGCAGAGTATGCTTGGGAAGATTTACTTGAATTTCTTCGGGAGGCGAATGCAAACATGGAAAATATAAACTACAAGACACCTGGAGAACTGTGTTTGTTGGATCCGGTTAATGTTTACCGATATTTTAATCATAGATTTGAAGCTATGATGTCTTTTATTACAAACAAGAAAAATCCACCTCTTGGTGAAGTACTGGATTTCTTTTGGAGAAAAGAATATCAAGCAAGAGGTGCTCCTCATATTCATATGCTGTTATGGATCAAGGATGCTCCTAAATTTGGAACAGACTCGGATGAGACTGTACTGTCTTTTATTGAACAATATGCCACTTGTGACATACCTAATAGTACAACTGATAAGGACTTAAGAGGAAAAGTGTTACGCTTTCAAAGTCATCGTTGTGGAAAATATTGTCGGCGAACATTCAAATCAAGGAGTAAATTCTACACCAAATGTCGTTTTGGATTTGCACGACCCGTACTTTCAAAAGGAAGAGTCAACAATTTTATGTAATCTTTGCGACATAATATCACAAGAAGGTCACCTAAAAATACGTACAATTTAAGAAGAGGTGAAGAGTCCAAATATATAAATGACTATAACCCAGTCATTTTGTCCATGTGGAATGCTAACATGGACATACGATATGTTGCAGACAACTCTATTGCTGTGGCTCGATATATAACGTCTTACATCACGAAATCTGAAAAGATGGAACTGAAGGAGATGTGGGAAGACATTTCTCATGAAAAGAGCCTAAGCAAGAAATTGTATACGTACAGTTTGAAGATGTTGTCTCATCGTGAAATTGGAGCATATGAATGTTGTGATCGCTTATCATCAGCAAGTCTTTATGCAAAATCAAGAACTATCCTGTGGGTGAGTTTGGGTCTTGCAGAAACACGAAACCGTGTTCTGAAACCTGTGCAAGAAATTGAATATTTAGCACAGAAAGAACCAAACAGTACAGACATTCTGAAAACAAATATGTTGGATACATACTATCCAAATAGAAGTACTCTGCTTGAAAACATTTGTCTGTATGAAATACTTCAAAACTACAGTTTTAAAAGGAATATTACAGAGAATATTGATAAAGGTGGACACGCTGTAATAGGACATGAAGGATGTCTGGTGAAACAAAGAAAAGGACACTTGATTAATCACTGAAAACTGAGTTGCAAAACACCTGTGTGGTATCCTTCTCTGTGTTATGTATGTGTGACTTGCTGATTGTAGAATGCTATTCTTAGAATGTCATGATGTAGTTATGTTATGATTCCAATTGAGGCCAGGACTGTGTCAGTTACTGCCTGCCTGTGTCTTCTGTGGATGAGATCCTTTCTTCTTGAAATATGAATAAAGAAACCTTTTATTCATCCTACATTTGAGATGTACTTCTTCACATTGGCGACGAGGATGGGATGAAGACTTCTCTTACAACTTTCAATATTCATTTTGAAGAGGAAGAAATACTTTACTTTTAAAAGGAAATTCTCTAAAAGGATCTCAACACCAAGCCTCAACTTAAGGTACTTTGCACTACTTTTATGTTCTTATTGGGCTTTGGAAATCAAGGAAAAGAAGATTCTACATTATTTCATATTTTTCTTATCCTTTCCCTGCCCTTGTATTCTCTTTTGAGGCTTGAAAATATCTGTCCGCTCATCACACATTTAAAAAAAAAAGCGGCAGATTTCCGTGGCTTTTAAAGTACCTTTCATTGGTTGGTTTTTAAAGTACTTTCCCCTTCATACCTCTTCAACCCCTGAAGTCTTAAACATTAATGACTCGCCTCACGGAGCATTTTGATTTATTTGTTTGCAGGGAGCATTTTCATTTAATGACTGCCTGCCGAGTTTCTATCTCATTTCTAAAGTACTAAGCAGCTGAGGTATTTGGTTAAATATCTCTAATGTTTCCATTGTGTAATTATCGGCTTTTTGTGACTACGAGTTTACAGTTTGTGCAACGAAGTAAAATTCGAAAGTAAATAATTACCTTCATCTGCACGTTCCTCGTTCTTCCCTTCAGTCACGCTCCAAGCTCATCTACTACACAATGCGCGCATGCTCCTAACGCTGCGTTCCAAATTTCTCTACGCTGCGCTCCACTTACGTCACAAGGAGCTCCTTCCTTGGCAACGTTTCACTTTCCTTGACAACGCCACACCGGAGCTTCTTTCTTGGCAACGTTTGGCTTTCCTTGCTTTTTCCAGGGACTTCTTATTAACAACTAGGACTTTTTCCTCAGACGTTTCCTTTTCTTTCTTAAAAAAGTTTACACATGCATCAGAATGTTCTAGTCTTTTGGCTATAGTGATGACCTCATCTAAATTAGGATCATCTTTTTGCCACAGTTTGTCTTTGATTTTTTCTAAACAACATCCTAACATGAATTGATCACGTATTCTTTCCTCTAAAGTACCTTCAAATTTACAAGTGGCAGCCAATTTGCGCAAAGCCGTGACATAAGTCTCTATAGACTCCTCATCTTTCTGCATACGCCTGCCAAAGTGGTACCTTTCTAAAATGGGCAGAGCGGGGAGAGCGCTTGGAAAGGGGCGACCAATCGGTCCCCCCGAACGTATGGTGGAGTACCCCGATCCCCCCGGGAAGCCATCTTGGGCGGGAGGCGAGTCTCGGCTGGTATGCCCGAAGCGGCGTAGCCGGGGCGCGCTTTTTCCCGCCCTAGAGTGGGTTGTCCTAGACACCGAAGCCGCCAGCCACGCCCCCGGAGGCGGGCGAAGGCGGGTTTACGCCCGCCCTGAAGAAGGATATAAGGAGCGACAAGCCAAGGTAGCATCCTCTTGTTCCTGTGCTCTGAAGCTGCACCTCCCCGCTGCACGTGAGCTCGAGACGGAACGAAGAGCCAACTTTGAGCGTTGTAATTTTGTCTTTGTTCTTTCAGACATCATCGTTGGAGAATGCCGGGCAAGAAGGCCGGAAAGCGGGTCGGTACCGATCAGATGCTCCGCATGCTCGTAAAAGACATGGCCGTTATGAAGAAGCAGATGGCGGCAATGAACGGTGTAGGGGGCCCTAAGCGAGTCGTCGGACCAGCATTGCCGGGAGTAGTCCCCAACGGGAGAGGCAAGAGGTCCAAGAGGGGAGCAACTGGGGGAGAAGGCCGGGTTCCCGAGGCGCCGCCGGCGCTTCCCAATACACCGATTGAGGAGCCGATCCCGGTTCCAAAGGAGGGGCAACCAATTCCCGTCGTAGTCACCCCTGTGAACGGGGAGGATATGCCTTCCGAGTTGGCTGCACAGCTGGCAGCGTGGTTGGGGAAAGATAGTGAGGGCACCACGGCAGATGACGCCAGGGCAGTAATGAGGCAGTTGCGGCAATCAAGAGAGGCTGCAAAGGCACCATGTTCTTCTGTTCCCCCACAGGCTCCAGTGGGTGAAACCGCAGCGGGCACGAGTTCGGCAGCGACTACGGCTACAGCTTCTAATTTAGGTAAGCGGCCACTGCCGATTGCGGGGGAGGGGTCTGTACCCTCACGAAGGGAGAAAGTGGCCCAGCATATTCCGATTGAAATCAAGGAAAAGATTTGGGCTGATAAGTATGTAAATATGTTTTCTTTGCTAACCGATCATTACGAGATCGAGCATGTGAAGGGTCAAAAAGAGTTTCTGCATCCGAGTGTTTGGCGCGCCAAGATGGCCGCCTTTAAGGTCGATGAGAACATAGGTAACTGGGGCAGAGCGTTTGGCATATTCACTTCAATTATGGGGGAGCGAAGGCCTGAACTTTTGGCCGAGTTGCCCGTGTACCAGACACGTATTATGGAGTACTCTCAGTCATATGAGGGCAATCAGTGGTTTTGTTATGATAATGTATTTCGGAAGGCCAAGGAGTACGACACATCTCTGACGTGGGATTGTTACGACTCCATTTCCTGGCAAAAGATGGAGAAATCAGGCATGTTAAAGGCACCATTGTCGGGGGGGAACGGGGGTGAGTTTTCCCGCCATTCATCTGGGGTGCCCTTTCGGGCGGGTGCAAGTAACGAGCATCACTCAAGGTCGAGTGGCAACACAGGCAAAAAGGGGATCTGCTGGAATTTTAACAGGGGGAAATGTACAAGGCCCCAGGGGTCATGCAAGTTTAGACACGACTGTGGGGGGTGTGGGCAGTCCTCTCATCCTGAGTCCATGTGCAGAGCCAAAACGGGTGATAACGGTGGTAGGGGAAGCGCCAAACAGGTCTGAAATAGTCCGAGGGGCGCCTTTACCTACCCCGGTTGATACCATGGCAATGATTCCTTGGCTCAATGAATACCCGGATCACGTCTCCGCTGGGGTGTTGCGAGACGGGTTTTCGTATGGTTTCCGCATCCCAGTGGGGAATTTTCAGGGTAATGCACATTGTAGGAACCAACTGTCGGTCCTGCAGAATACGGCGGTGGTACAGGCAAAAATTGGGAAAGAGGTGGCCCGGGGTCGGGTTGCCGGACCTTTCGACATGCCACCAGTTGTTAACTTTGTTTGTTCCCCCTTGGGAGTGGTCCCCAAGAAGGACCCGGGTGAGTTTAGATTAATACATAACTTGTCAGCCCCGAGAGGTCTTTCAGTGAATGATGCGATAGACCCGGAGGTGTGTTCGGTGCGGTACGCATCGTTTGATGAGGCCGTCGCCATGTTGAATCGCCTGGGGCCCGGAGCGCTGATGGCCAAATCAGACATCGAGTCAGCGTTCCGGTTGCTCCCGGTACACCCAGACGATCAGCGTCTCCTGGGTTTTATGTTTCAGGGTCGCTATTACATGGAAAAATGTATGCCGATGGGATGCTCCATATCTTGTGCTTATTTTGAGAAATTCAGTTGTTTTCTGCAATGGGTTTTCACAAGAATGACAGGGTTTCAGCATGTTATGCATTATCTAGACGATTTTCTGTTCCTGGGGGCGGCCGGGGATCCGGAATGTGCACAGGCCTTAAAAGAATTTTGTAGTCTGATGAATCATTTCGGTGTGCCATTGGCGCCAGGTAAGACTGTGGGGCCATCTACTTCGCTCGAGTTTCTTGGAATAGAGCTCGATTCCGAAGAGGGTTGCTTCCGGTTGCCCAAAGAAAAGGTAATGAAATTCAGGGCCTCGCTTGAAACATGTATTCGGGAGACCAAGGTGAACTTGCATCAATTGCAGCAAACTGTGGGTCAGTTGAATTTTGCCCTTAGAGTTATGCCAATGGCCCGCCCTTTTTCCCGCTCGATTGCACAAGCCATGGTCGGTCTTAAAGAGGGACACCACCGCACGAGGCTCTCGGCAGATATTCGCCAGGACATGCGCATTTGGTTGGCATTCCTGGCAGATTTCAATGGTCGGATTGTCTGGAACAAGCCGGCGGTGTCCTCCGAGGAGTTGGGGCTGTGGACGGATTCGGCGGGGAGTATAGGCTTTGGCGCCATATTCGGTAATCACTGGTTGGCTCAAAAATGGCCGTCATGGTGGCACGAGTGTGGGCTGACGAGTAACATTGCTTTTCTTGAACTGTTCCCCATTCTGGTGGCCCTAAAAACATGGCCTGAGGGGTTCCGGGATCACTCTGTGGTTTTCTGGTCTGATAACATGACCGTGGTCGAGTGTATCAATAGTCAGGCAGCACGATGCAAATGGATTCTGAGATTGCTCAAGGAAATTGTGTTACTATGTATGCAATTGAACGTGCTCTTTAGGGCAAGGCATGTGCCCGGAGTACTTAATCAGGCAGCTGATGCGCTTTCTCGTTTCCGTATGCAGGCCTTCTGGGGTTTTCTGCCCACAGCGGACCCGGTGGCGGCACCATTTCCCGAAGCTCTCTGGTCTCTCGGTGCCCCGAATTACAAAACCTCGTGGGAGAGAGTTTAGCACCCAGGACAAGGAAGGCATATGAAGGGGCGTTCCGTTCCTATTGGTCCTTTTTGGGTTCGGCTAGGGGGGAGCTTTGGGGCCAGGAAGAGTTTGTCGTAAAATTTTTGCTGTCTTTACATCAGGCAGGCAAATCGGTAGCCACGGCCCAGAGGCATCGGGCCGCCATTTCCTTCATGGCGCGGGCGCATGGGATCCAGGACCCTACTGCATCTTTCGTAGTACAGAAAGCGCTGCGTGGGTGGCAACGCCTTGAGGGTCGCAAAGTAGATGAAAGGCACCCGATAGGTCTGGAGAGGTTGGCTCTGTTATTTTCCGTTCTCCCTGCGACTTGTTCATCTCAGTCTGAAACAGTGTTATTCCGGGCCGCGCTTGCATTAGCATTCCATGGGGCTATGCGGGTAAGCGAACTGGTGGCGAGGAACAAGCAGGATACGGGGGGGACTGTGCCGAGAGCACGTTCTAGTTAAGGGGGATACGATGATTGTTTCGTTTCCCAGGTCCAAGACCGATCAGGGTGCGATCGGGGACAGTGTAGTAGTCCTTCGGATGCCCGGATCTCCCATGTGCCCCGTCGTATGCGTTGAGGAATATTTGGCGCAGAGGGCGGCATCATGGGGGGGGACTTTGTTGAGACACACTGATGCCACCCCACTGACGAGGTTCCAGTTCCAGCGGGTGCTTGCAATGGCAATTTCGGCCGCGGGCTTGAACCCTGGCGATTTTGGGACCCATTCCTTCCGGATAGGGGCTGCTACAGAGGCTACAGCCAGGGGTCTGAGTGTGGACAAAGTGAAACAACTGGGGCGTTGGTCCTCGAATTGTTACAAAAGGTATGTGCGGTTGCACATGTTGTGAAGCTGTAATCATGTACTCACGCTTCTTGTTTTTGTTTGGTTTACAGTTTCGCAAGCTTACGAGGCGGGGCGGACTGTGCAGTCGACCCGACACCTGGGAACTAGCGGTCAAAGATCACCGGCTGAGGAAAAAGTGTTGTGGGTCGTGGGCCACTCATACGTGAGGCGTGCCGCGGACGTATTCAAAGCAGGTGACATGATTCACATGGCTGGGGAATACGGGTACAGGGTGACCTTCTACGGAAGGGGCGGGCTCTGTATTGACCAGTTTCAACCTTTTCTCGAGGGTTTGTTAGCGCGGACAAGGTCACCGCCATCTATAATCATAGTGCATCTTGGGGGCAATGATTTGGTGACCACTGGTAGACGACTACTTCTCGAGGCAATATTATCCACAGTAAGTTGGTTGGCGAGAAGGGTTCCAGGGTGCACAATTGCATGGTCCCATATGATTCCACGAAAGGTGTGGCGGGGGGCGAATTCTATATCTGCTATAAATCATTCAGTGAAGAAGGTAAATAACAAATTGGGTAGACTGTTTCGTTCAAGTTCCTTGCATTTGATTCCTCATGGTTGTATTAGGGGGGACAGTATGTATCTAGAGGATGGGGTACATTTGTCTCGGGTGGGGAATTCTTTACTCATAGGAGACCTCGTAGCGTGGCTAAAGAGTTTACGGCATGACCTTTAGGTAGGAGTTTTGTGGGGGGTCCGGATAGCCGGTCAACTATCCGGCCTGTGGCGGTAAGGTCATGATCGGTGAGCAGTAATTGGAAGATCCTTATGGGGGGGGCGTCACCCATTACGGATGGGAGCGCCCGGGGGGAGGTGGCCATTGGCCCCTCAACGGGGAGGCGGTCCCTTCTAAGGATGGGACGCCGAAAGGAAAGGGAAGGCGGTCAAGGCCCCTCCCTGGATAGGAGGGGCTACGGGCCCCTCCTGGGAATTTCCCGGGGCCAGGACATCTGCGACGGCAGATGTGGTAAGTTGTGTGGGGTGGGGAGGGGGGTCTACCCTACCTTCTAGACACCTCACACGAGTCCTCGGACGACCATAAAATGGCGTCGAGTTAATTGGGGCCCCCGTCAAGACAAGGGAAATTGGTATGTGCACAGGAGGTACAGTCCTCTGTGCGGCCGCCCCTCACAACTGAGGGGGTAGTTCTGGTTTAGGGATCTGACACCGGTTACGACCTTGCCGTTGGCCCTTAACGTTAGGATGTACAATTTCAATTTAAGAATGTATTTGTAGGATGTTGGTATCGGCTAGGAGAACCATTGTATTAGAAATATGTTAAGGTCAGCCAAAACATCGTAATGTGGAAATGAAATTGTACATGATATGAAACTGTTATTTTAATGTTTTAATTTTGTTTCATATTTTAATAAATACGGCCGGGAGGGTAACTCCCTCCCGCCTTCCAAAAGTTCAGAAAACGTTTCCGTATTCCCAGTCTTGGGGATTTGTGTTGAGAGGGGGTGGCGGGTATCTCAGCCATATGGAAAGGGGCGACCAATCGGTCCCCCCGAACGTATGGTGGAGTACCCCGATCCCCCCGGGAAGCCATCTTGGGCGGGAGGCGAGTCTCGGCTGGTATGCCCGAAGCGGCGTAGCCGGGGCGCGCTTTTTCCCGCCCTAGAGTGGGTTGTCCTAGACACCGAAGCCGCCAGCCACGCCCCCGGAGGCGGGCGGAGGCGGGTTTACGCCCGCCCTGAAGAAGGATATAAGGAGCGACAAGCCAAGGTAGCATCCTCTTGTTCCTGTGCTCTGAAGCTGCACCTCCCCGCTGCACGTGAGCTCGAGACGGAACGAAGAGCCAATTTTGACCCACCCACCAGCCCCTGAAGACAGCAAGTCGTTTGAAATAAAGTTTTGATGGTAAACGCAATTTTCTTACAGGTTGTTGATTAAAGTCGTGATTCATTATGCAATAAAGTGGATAATTCTTTACAGTATGTTTTATCGAATAAAGTTTTGCACCAGTGTTGATCAGTGATGTTTCGACAGTTCATACTCTGAGCATCTGTGTCTTTTAGTAACTAGTCTTTTAGTTTAATGTCGTATTTAATTTTTCGGTCGGGCGGTAAGGTCATGATCGGTGAGCAGTAATTGGAAGATCCCTATGGGGGGGGCGTCACCCATTACGGATGGGAGCGCCCGGGGGGAGGTGGCCATTGGCCCCTCAACGGGGAGGCGGTCCCTTCTAAGGATGGGACGCCGAAAGGAAAGGGAAGGCGGTCAAGGCCCCTCCCTGGATAGGAGGGGCTACGGGCCCCTCCTGGGAATTTCCCAGGGCCAGGACATCTGCGACGGCAGATGTGGTAAGTTGTGTGGGGTGGGGAGGGGGGTCTACGCTACCTTCTAGACACCTCACACGAGTCCTCGGACGACCATAAAATGGTGTCGAGTTAATTGGGGCCCCCGTCAAGACAAGGGAAATTGGTATGTGCACAGGAGGTACAGTCCTCTGTGCGGCCGCCCCTCACAACTGAGGGGGTAGTTCTGGTTTAGGGATCTGACACCGGTTACGACCTTGCCGTTGGCCCTTAACGTTAGGATGTACAATTTCAATTTAAGAATGTATTTGTAGGATGTTGGTATCGGCTAGGAGAACCTTTGTATTAGAAATATGTTAAGGTCAGCCAAAACATCGTAATGTGGAAATGAAATTGTACATGATATGAAACTGTTATTTTAATGTTTTAATTTTTTTCATATTTTAATAAATACGGCCGGAAGGGTAACTCCCTCCCGCCTTCCAAAAGTTCAGAAAACGTTTCCGTATTCCCAGTCTTGGGGATTTGTGTTGAGAGGGGGTGGCGGGTATCTCAGCCATACTAGTCGCGCCGTCCTCCCGCCCTATTGGATTATTTAACAGATCCCTCCCTCGCGCTCGGTGCCTTTCAGAAGCTCTCCCTGGTGAGGGGAACTGGGGCTGCGAGCTGCATGTTTCTTACAACGTGGTGTTAATTCTGTGATCTGCTTTTATTTGGAGCGCTTTAACATTGTCCGTTTTTATCATATTGTTCCGTTTTTATCTGGGGGTTTCTCAAAGAAATAAGGGGAATGAACTGGTGAGGCACACTGACACTCTGACCATCCTTTGATCTCCCTCACTCGGCCCAGCCGCTTTTTAGCTGATCTCGGCAGCGGTGGGCGCCATCTTTAGTGAGGCGGGGAGAGCACTCTAGTCGCGCCGTCCTCCCGCCCTATTGGATTATTTAACAGATCCCTCCCTCGCGCTCGGTGCCTTTCAGAAGCTCTCCCTGGTGAGGGGAACTGGGGCTGCAAGCTGCATGTTTCTTACAACGTGGTGTTAATTCTGTGATCTGCTTTTATTTGGAGCGCTTTTAACATTGTCCGTTTTTATCATATTGTTCCGTTTTTATCTGGGGGTTTCTCAAAGAAATAAGGGGAATGAACTGGTGAGGCACACTGACACTCTGACCATCCTTTGATCTCCCTCACTCGGCCCAGCCGCTTTTTAGCCGATCTCGGCGGCGGTGGGTGCCATCTTTAGTGAGGCGGGGAGAGCGCTCTAGTCGCGCCGTCCTCCCGCCCTCTTTTCTCCCTATATCATGTGTAGGCCGGCTAGACGGCGCAGCGGGCTGGCGCAGCGGGCGCGCCGGACGCACGCCGAAGCCGCACCTAAGCCAAGCCCGTCTGCGCCCGTCCGCGACCGGACCGCGCCGGGCGCAGGGCATGCTGCCCAAAGACCCCCCACCATCTGATATGACAGTAATCAGTTATTCGCACTACGCTCTAAAACGGACAACCACTGTAAGGATTGCCTCCCAATTGATCCTATTTCGAGCCCCTTCTCATGCATACATTGCAAATGGACGCCCCCTGCGATAATCCTTGAAGCACTGGACTCGCCTCCCCCATTAAAGTATAATTCCACTTACTTTAAGGGAGGTCTCATCAATGCTAGGTCCCTATCCTGTCACTGCCAAGACATACATGATCTAATTTTAGGCCACGACTTGGATGCTCTCTTTGTCACTGAAACCTGGCTTAATGATTCATCCAATCCTGATCTGGCAACGGGCCTTTCTTCAGATTTTACTATTTTTAGGCGGGACAGATCTCTTGGGCGAGGAGGCGGGGTAGCACTCGCTATTAAGAATACCTTCCCCTGCCATACATTTGATCTAGGCCATCTTAAAGACAGCGAGGGCATAGGCTTTTCGATCAAAATCAATGCCTCCACCTCCTTCTCGGGAGGACTTATATATCGCCCTCCTGGCAATGCCACTCGCTTTCTGGACTCCCTAGATGATGTCCTCGGAGCGCTTATGTTACATTATCCTAACTTCACTTTATTAGGGGATATGAACATACATTTGGAATCCTGTGTTGACCCTCACACCATTTCCTTTCAACATTCCTTAAATATTTTTGGACTATCCCAACTTGTCACTGCTCCTACTCACCATGCAGGCCATACTCTGGATGGCATCTGCTCTAATCTCATAACTTTGACCACGTTCCCTCCGATCCCTCAAATTTGGACTGATCATTGTCTTATTCCATTTGATATTGAGATACAAGCCCCCGCCTTACCCAGCATGAATCGCTCCCACCCTTCCTTTACAGTTAATTGGAGGAAAGTGACGGAACGCATTAGGCTGGATTCTCAACCCTTGGCGAAGGCCCCAAAACTAACTGGAGATGTAGTAGTTGACTCTCACAATTTCCATGCTTGGATGGATCAAATCGTCTCAGATAATTCCGACCCCAAAGGCCATCATGCAAAATGTCATAAAAGAAAGCCAAACGCACCCTGGTTTACCCAGACTCTAACCGATAGCCATCTTCTCTGCCGTAAATTAGAATGAAAGTGGAGAAAAACCTATGATGATACTGCAAGAGCACTGTACGTCCAACAAAGGAAGCTATATCTTTCTAACATAAAAGTGGCAAAAAAGGAATACTTTACTAAGGCCATAAACGAAGCCCACCAAAAACAAAAAACTGTCTTCACAATAGTTAAGTCTTTCACCCACCCCAAAGCTCTCATGCCCGAAATTCCACCGTCTGAAATTCTGTGCAATCAAATTGCAGTCTTCTTTGTGGATAAAATCGTTAACATCCAGAAAGACTTCCCTCCTCCTTTGATCATTTCCCATGAGGTAATGGATAACTATCCCCCGCTTTGGAGTTTTAAACCTGTTTCCCTCCAACAAACAGGCAAGGCAATTCAGGCATGCAAATCAGGAGCCCCCACCGATTCCTGCCCTCTTGGCATCCTTCATCACCTAATCGAGGTAGTAAATCCTTGTATCAATTCCATCATCAATGAATCCCTCGAGTACGGGATAGTGCCCAACGATTAGAAGAAGGCTATTGTGAAGCCCCTGATGAAGAAGCAGAACAAATCTCCTACTGATCTCACGAACATGCGCCCCATTTCATTACTACCTGTCCTTAGTAAGATCACGGAACAGTTAGTACATGAAGAGTTAAAAACATTTGTAGAGACCCATAACATCCTGCATCCTCAACAGTCGGGGTTTCGCTCCGGTCATTTCACCGAAACAGCCTTGATAGAACTATCTGATTCCATCAAGTTCTTGCAGGATGAAGGAAGGCAAGCCGTCCTCATCCTGCTCGATTTAACAGCAGCGTTCGACACTATCTCTCATAATATTCTGATTAATAGAATGCGAGAGATTGGCGTGACAGACACAGTCTTGGCATGGGTAAAATCTTTCCTGTCTAACAGGTCCCAGACTGTGTCTCTGGGTCCCTATCTATCCAGCGAAAAACCCATTACATCAGGAGTACCCCAGGGGTCCATATTAGGCCCCCTTTTCTTTAACATCTATATGGCTCCCCTCTTCGCTGTGATAGAATCGCATGGGATCCTCGTCACGTCATATGCTGACGACACTCAACTTGTCGTCACTATCGATAAAAAGTGCATGGACGCAGACTTGCGATTCCGGAATTGTCTTTCTGATGTATTTCAGTGGCTGAACAAAAACCACTTGAGGTGTAACAGTGCTAAGACTGAAATCATACCGCTGGGTAAAAACCTATCTTTCTGCCCGAAAGACTGGTGGCCCAAAGGATCAGAGGCCCCACCCAGTGCAGTATCTTCCGCACGGAACCTGGGCGTGCAATTCGATTCTTCCCTTTCCTTCGACGACCACGTCAGGATCACTGCTGGACGCTGCTTCGGACTTATTAAATCCTTGAAGAAATTCTTCGACTTCCTCCCCATTGCAGCTGGAAAATCAGTCGCGGTAGCTCTAATCCTCTCCCGACTTGATTACTGCAATGGGTTAATGGCTGGAGTGAAAAAGTCCACCCTTAGGAAGCTTCAGAGTATACAACATGCAGCTGCCAGATTGTTCCTGAAACTCCCCAGAAGGTCATCGGCCTCAGCTGCACTAAACTCCCTTCATTGGTTGCCACTCCATAAAAGAATCCTTTTCAAACTCTTACTTACTGTCTTCAAATCCATGAAAAACATAGGGCCTCATTATCTTGCAAATCGCTTTACTCGCTACAACCCCACACGATGTTTGAGATCCTCTGGGACAAATCTCATCATGATCCCTAGGTTCAAGTACAAAACTAGGGGTGGGAAAACCTTCACCGTTCTGGCAGCAAGGGCATGGAACAACCTACCAGTTAACCTTAGATTAATTGAAAAGGAGAGTCTTTTCTGGAAACTCCTTAAGACATGGGTGTATCAACAACCTGACACCTCTGTACTGGCAGCCATTTAGACCCAGATTCTCACCACGTATCACCTATCACTCATCAACTTCATGCATGCACAGCGCCAAGATGCTCCTTCCGGAGCGAAAATTCGCGCTTTATAAAAACCCATAAATATCAAATATCAAAATACTCACTTTTGGCAAGTAATGTTTATCCAGTTTTTTAATGTTGATCTCAAATTCATTTAAATTGTTTGCCTCTTCAGTAGTCAATTCAGGCAAATGTTCGAACACTTCTTGCCCCTCAGAGCCTAAGCAGTACCCGAAGTTTTCTTTGAAAAGAAACTTTTTGGAAAGGTAAAAGTTTTTAAGCCTGATATAAGACCACTGGCCTACGGGAGAAAACCTATTAAACTTGTAGGTTATTTCAATGGTCAAATTGACTACAAGGGATGACTTACTGCAGGGAAAATTTACATCTCCTGCAGGGGGGACAACATTCTAAGTTGGTTTCATCAGGCAGACTTACATGTCGCTTTAGTTCCTGGTGAGAACCCCTGCATTGTTCTAAGAGACATAGTATCTCACTCTGGGGGAGATAATGCTGTCTTAAATGATATGTCCCCATGTGCAACTGGCTGTAATGTGGTAGGTGTACAAAATGTCACTAATCTGAATAAAAATGAGGTGTCTTATCCTGATTGGCGAGGACTATTTGAAAATGTCTTTAGTGACAAACTAGGTTGTCTTTCTGGTTATGTTCATAATATTATCTTGAAGACAGATGCAGTCCCTTTGGCATGTAAAGTGCGTAGCGTTCCTTTAGCTATGCAGGAGCCTATGCGGTTGGAATTAGAGAAACTCTTGAGTGATGGAATCATTGTGAAATCTGAGGCAAGTGAATGGGTTTCGCCTGTTGTTTTAGCACGTAAACCCTCAGGCGAGATTCGTTTTTGTGTTGACCTTAGGGGTCTTAATAGAGAGGTTGTGGCAGATAGATACTCTCTTCCCCATATTAATACCATGTTAACTCAACTTGGGGATGCTTACATGTTCTCCACTCTGGACCTTAGGGCTGCATACCATCAAGTGAGGATTGATGAGACGTCCATGGGTTTCACAACCTTCATCACACCCTTTGGCACATATAAGTTTACTCGCTTACCTTTTGACTTAATCTCTGCAGCCTCTGTTTTTCAGAGAGTGATGGAGGATGTATTGAAGGGTATTACTGGCGTTAAAATTTATCAAGATGATGTACTTGTTTTTGGTTCATCACAAAGTGAACATGATCTTAGAGTTAGATCTGTTCTGGAGCGTTTTGAGGACAGAGGATTGACTTTAAGGGAAAATAAGTGCAGATTTAATTTGACTGAGATTGACTATTTAGGTCACTGTTTGACTCCTGATGGTGTAAAACCGAAGGATAAGTTGGTGAAAACTATACACAGTTTGCCTACGCCAAAGCCTAGAGAAGAGTTGATTACCTTTCTAGGTATGGCGGAATATTATAACAAGTTTGTGCCTCATTTTGCGAATAAAACATCTAACATGAGAGCTTTGTTAAAAAAGGGAGTAAAGTTTTCTTGGTCTCAGGTGTGTCAAAAGGAGTATGAACTTGTTAAACAAGATTTAAGTCTAGCTCCTTCTTTACAGAGTTTTGATGTAAATTATGATTCGATTTTGGTCACAGATGCTGGTTCCCGAGGTTAAGGAGCTGTGCTCAAGCAAATGAGGGATGGGAAAGAGATTACCATCTTGTTTCTGTCTAGATCTTTAGATGGCCCAGAGTTGTCATATTCTTTGATTGAAAAGGAGGCTCTTTGTATTTATTGGGCAATTAGGAAATTGAAAAAGTTTCTGTGGGGTAATTCGTTTGTGGTTCACACTGATCATAAACCGTTGAAGGAGGTCTTTTATAAAAAAGGTTTGGATGCCATTTCGTCACGTATTTGTAAATGGGTTATCGCTCTCCAAGATTTTGAATTTGATGTGAAATATTTACCAAGTGTGAATAATAAGGTTGCGGATTGTCTCTCTAGATTAGTTGTGGAACAGAATGACCAGAATTCTTTATCATCTGAAGATTCTTGGGAGGTAGATGAGTTCAAGGTGTGTGAGATTGTTGAAGGAATTGTTCAAGAGAATGATTGGAGAGACGCTATGTGTACAGACTCTGAGTTACAGGAAGTTTGTGATTTGATGACTAAAGGGTGGCCATGTCTGAAGAATTTGAGTGTTACTGCTAAGAGGTACTGGAATGTTAAGGATGAATTATCCTTAAAGGATGGATTGTTGTGGAGAGGCACTAGACTTATCCCACCTTCTCTGATTAGGGAAAAAATTATTCTCTTAGCTCACCAAGGACACCAAGGCATATCCAAAACAAAGGAGAGAATACGGTTACATTTCTGGTGGCCAGGTATCGATCTTCTTGTAGAACGAATGATTCGTGATTGTGTTGAATGTAACTCTTCTGACAAGGTGTGTAAGACAAGAACGAAACCAATGCTTATTAGGGAAATGCCGGTACGTTGTTGGCAGGATGTAGCCTTAGACATTCTGGGTCCCATTTCTTCTGGGAATAGTCAATGGTATGTGTTAGTCATGATGGATATGTTCTCACGATGGCCAGAGATAAAAATCACCCAAAACATTGAGACCAAGGATGTAGTCAAATTTTTACGAGATGTTTTTGGTAGGTAAGGGTTCCCTGAAACAATCCTTACAGATAATGGTGTACAGCTAGTATCGAAAGAAATGGAAGATTTCCTGACGAGTAAAGGTATTAAACACAAGAAACCTTTTATTCATCCTACATTTGAGATGTACTTCTTCATAACCTGACAAAAGAGAATTTTACTATTTAGCTCTTTTGCAACTCTTTAAACCATGGCGTACAGAAGAGGAACTACTTGGTGACTTTGATAGTTATGAAGATTTATTTAACGCATCTAAAAGTAGTATCGAATGTCCTGTTTTTAGTAATTATCTCCAAATGTTGAATGATGAAATAGAGCAAGAAGCAACAATTGCAGCGGAGATTGCTAGAGACAGTTCACAAGGTAGTCAAAGTTTGGCTTCATTAAGTCAAGATCCACTGGGACAACCAATTATCCAAAATGAAGCAGCCACTGCCATGGATGAGGTGGAAAGAGCAATGCAGCAAGGTCAAGAGGAAGTAATAAACTTAGAAGAATTGGAGAAGCAATTTAATCTTGAGCAAAGACAGATATATGATGAAGTGACAGACCACATTGAGCATGGCTTTCGTCATGAGAAAAAAGAATGCTCATGTATGTCATTTGAACCTATTCGACTATATGTAAGTGGAGAAGGTGGAACTGGTAACAGTTTCCTAATTAAAGGAATTACTACATATGTACAGCAATGAACTCAGTCAACACTGTCTTGTGTTGTTACTGCTCCAACTGGATTGGCAGCACATAATATTAAAGGTATTACTTTACATCATTTACTGATGCTGCCAGTTGAACATGAAAATAAATTACAATATCACAAGCTATCTGGAGAAGCTTGTTTTGAAATTTCTAGAGTCCTTTAAAAAATGAAACTTCTCATTATTGATGAGGTAAGCATGGTATCCAATTTAATGCTTGCTTTTGTGCATTTAAGAATGCAACAGATACTTAAGACAGAGTATGATGTGTTATTTGGAGGTAAACATGTCATAGTTTTTGGAGACCTACTGCAGCTAACTCCTGTGAAAGGACAACCTGTATTTGAAACTGTTATGCATGAAGAGACTAGAAAGTGCCTGGGCATTATTGGAAATGTTAATATATGGTCACATTTCAAATATACTGAATTGATTCAAAATATGCGAAATGCGAAGGATACTAAATATGGAAATATTCTTCAAGATATGAGGATTGGAAAACTAACTGAAGATGCGAAAGAAACTTTACGAACACGATTACTTTCCAAGCTGTTTCCTAATGAAGTTAATGTACCTGAGAAAATATATAGTAAAGAGGTAGCAGATAAGTCAGTCATATGCTTGATGCCAACTCTCAAAGAATGTTCGGTTTTTAATGAAAAAATGTTGAAGTTAGAAAATCAAGAAATTAAGAAACTGGAAGCTAAAGATAGAATAGAGCATGAAGGTAGTACTATTGTTTTGTCTGAAAAGTTGAAGTTAAAATTGGATTCTTTTCAGAAATCTATATCTAAAACTGCTGGCTTAGAAAAACATTGGTATGTATGTTTAAATTGTCAGATTATTTTACGGAGAAATTTACATGTAGAAAGAGGTTTGGTAAATGGAGCAATGGGTAATGTTGTTGGTTTTGTCAATTACTCAAATAGAGATGAGATTGAGTTTTTAAGAATCAAATTTGATGGAATTGAGGAAGTTCAACAATTCAGTCGCTGTTCAACTAGTTTTTTGCTTGTGAAAGACTTATATGTCCGTCGGAAGCAATTCCCAATTTCTTTGGCATATGCAGTGACTATTCACAAATCTCAAGGTTTAAATGTAGATTGTGCTTTGGTAAATATTGGAAGCACTGTATTCAAAGAGGGTATGGCGTATGTTGCTTTATCTTGAGTTAGAACTTTATGTGGACTTTATCTAATTGATTTTGATGAGACAAAGATTAGTGCAGATTTAAATTGTGTGAAGGAGTATAATAGGTTAAGAAGAGAATATGCTCCAAGTTTTCCTCAATATCCTTTAATTCAAAAGTGTATGGTTGGTCAGAAAAGGAGAAATGATGAAAAATGTAATGAAGTAGTAGAGAAATGAAGAAAAAAAGATGTAGCTGTCATTGGTAGCAGTAAGAAAAAGGTTAGTATTGGAGAGATTGTTGGATTTAAATTTGATAACAGGTCTGGTGTCAACTGCTATGCAAATGTAGTGGTTAATGTTGTTTTTTTTCAAAAAAATTTACAGCAACAGATTGTACAAAATCGTGAGCAAACATTTTGTTGTTCGTTAAATTCTGTCTTTGAAAAATGTAGCAGTGGTAATAGTGAAGTAGCAAGGGTTTCAGAACTAAGGAATGTTTTAGACATATGTGCAGGACTAAATCAATTTTCTCAGAATATTCAGCAAGATTGTCAGGAATGTATTATGTATATGCTTACAGTTTTGGAAGATGAAGGTGTAGATATTGATAGTCTTTTTGGCCTTTCTTATAAATGGGAACATAATTGCGATAATTGTTCATTTTCAAGTAGTACTGATATACACACTGAAAGATTTATATATTTAACATTACCAGACTGTAAAGAAGCGTCCTTTAATAAACTAGTTAAAGATGCGCATCAGAACATGGTCTGCTCTCAATGTAACTCTGAAATGTTATCAACATTATTTATGCACAGAAATGGACAATATGTAATTTTAATGTTTCAATGATGCAGAGCAGATGGGAGTAAATTGTAAACTTTAATTAAAAATGTTGTGGCTTCTCAAGTATCTATTTCTAGAAGAACATTTGTAACTGTAGCCATTATTTTTCATGAAGGGCCTTCAACATCATGAGGACATTACACAGCTTATTTGAAGTCTCCAACAGGCTGGACGCTCTGCAATGATAGTCAATTGACTTTTAAGAAACGTTTGCCTTTTGACTTATCTAATTCTTATCTGCTATTTTTGCAACCCAAATTTCAGTAAAATTACTTGGTGTAGGAAGATTAATACTGTAAAGATATGAAACTCTGTTGTTTAGAAATATCATGTGACTGAGGGTGTGCAAATCTAGAAATGAAATTTATATTTGGCATAGTGATAGCATCAGGTACAGGTTTACCTAATGTTTGATGGTACAGAACACGTTAGAATTTTTATTTGAAAGATTGAGAAAAGAATGGATAACACTAAGATTAAGTAATTTGAGAAAATAACTACTTAACTCATACTATTTGGCCACGCGGAAACATATGAGACAACAAAATGTGTACTTGAGATAAATGTTTTTAGAACATATTTCAACGGACGTTTGTTGAGAGGTATTTAAAAAATAACGAGTTAACTTATACTATTTGGCCACGCGGAAAGGTATGAGAGAAGAAAATGTGTACTTAAGATAAATGTTTTAAGAACATACTTGCACGGAGCTTTGTTGAGACGTATTTAAAAATAAGTGGTATGGTTTAATTAGTTTGTAACTGTGGAAGATGTACTGTGCTTCCTCAAGAAATTGCAAATTAGAGAAAAACATTTAAGACATGCTTTTTTCAGGTAGTTATACTATGTATAGAGATCTTGTACGGGTTTTTTAAACACAATCATTTTGATTATGTTTTTTTTTCCCCGCTGTTACATGATGATTACTATTGAAATCACTGTTTATAGTGAAAATCAATATATTCTGAGGACAGCAAAAATAAACCATGTAATATGTTGTTTAAGTTATTTTCTTAGATTGGATTTAGAAATATGTATTATAACAGATGTTTTTATTGTCTTCCACAGATATTACATTTATAAGGTAAGTACAACTACTAACATCCGAGAGTTTCCTCTGCCTCTCTCTTATCCTTATTCTTTTCATCCCCTCCCTTTGTCAGTACTGTTCAGTCACGCTTATTCTATTTAACTAATCCACATTTTGCGTTGTTTAATTTTCTCTCCTGTTTCTCTAACATCTTTTCTGTCACTATTTTATTCAGGCTATCTATCTCTTCAGTTTGTTTCTTCTGTTGTCTCATGGTGACTCACCTTTATTGACCTTGTATCACCTTTGTTTCTAGAATCTTAATTTGTTTGTCTTACCGTACCTTAATATTTGTTCCTTTACTCTGCTTTCATTAATTATGCTCAATTCTTAAACTTAAATCTAAAGGGCCTCATTTATGAAAAACTTGCGCCACCGATGCGCTACTTTTTCCCATGTTAAAAGTGACGCATGGGTGGCGCAAGGCCTTCATAAATAAGGCCCATACTTTACTTTTCTTACCCTACTTCTTTTCTATTTATCTGTGTCTTACAGTCCTTGTCTATTTCTACTCCGTTCATCTTCTGTTACTCACCCTTTTTCACTCTGTTTCTCTTACTGTTTTTCCTTTATTTTATCTATCTCCTTAAGATATTCCTGTACTCTTACTGTGTTTCTTTAAGAGACTGTTTATTTCGTGTACTATCACTGATCATACTCTTATTTTCTCTCTCAGTTTACTTTCGTTTAGACACTCATTCCTTCAGTGCTATTATCTCTTTCAATTAATTATCTTACTCATTGATTTATATACTACACATTCTGTCTCTGTCTCTTACTCTCCCTCAGTCTTTTTTTCTTTCACTTTCTGTTTCATTCACTCCTACTTTTTTTTGTTTTATGAAATGTACATTATAACCTTATTTTTACTTTTCTTCCACAGATACTATGTTTTTTAAAGAAATTAACTTTTACTTTGTTACTATTTCTTAGGTAAGTATAACAAATAAACAAACTTTTCCATCACTGTGTTATTTCTTTGTCTATCCTGGTCATACCAGTGTCATGTTTTATGTGAGGACTTCCACACAGGATTGGGTGCACTGTCATAAGGAGCGCCTTAAAAGTGATTTTATGAAATCAGCGACATTTCACTGAGTCAGTTCAGCAACGCTGATATATCAAAACATTGGAGGTAAATGATGTTAAATGTTAAATGGTGTTGTTTCCAGGGCTTTCAGAGGTGTTAAAAAAATTGGGGGGTCTCTTCAAAGAGAGTGTTGGTTGTAATTCAGAGGGCAGTTTAAAACACATAGGCTAAAAATCTGCGCTTAGCATAGTGTTGCGCCCGACTGGTGTTATGTTATTTCTGTCATTCTATGCAGATATATAATATAGCAAGTATTTTCTCACGAAAAAGAAGCCATGACTATTGGCTTTGTGAATGATTGCTAATTTCTTAAAATAAAAAAGCAGCAACCATGGCATTGTTGCATATAGTATTGTAAATACTTATGTTCAAGAATGATGAGAGAGTAAAAGAAGGTTAACCTGATCTTTTAAACTTATTTCACAGGCTTCTTTAAAGGAAGTGTTCTATATCATTGTAGCGTGGGCGTTTCACTTTTTTATACCTAACACAATCCCTTCTGTACGCTGTAGCAGGAGGAGCGCTACATACTTGAACATCCTTCAGTGCCCCATTTTCATTCAGTAAGTGGCAATGAGACCGATACAGAACTTCAATGGGCGGGAGGGGCTGCTCCTGTGCTCCTGGAGGAGTGCGAGGCCGCTCCAGCAGTGGGAGTGAGGCCTCTCAGAGGGGAGCAGCGCAGCTCCTTCTGATGGCCACAATTACAGATAACAGGGTATGGATGTCCGTGGAATTTATGGACGGTTAGTCACTCTAGAGTGTGCGCGGCGCCCCTGGCACCTCATTACGGCGCACAGGAGAGCTGTGGTGCATAGTTTGAGAATCAGAGACTTAGGAGATAAACCTTCCTAATAGCAAGCCTCATAAGTGATAAAAATCGCCGCTGCTTGGCGTTCTAAATATCGACGCTATCGGCGGAATTTTCCGCGGTGTTAGTGCTTTAATATCAATGGGAACACATATGTGATAGTAAATCCTGTAACAGCCGGCGGTACTTAACATTGCCGCGTGAAAACAAATGTTGTTTTCACGCAGTAATGTGTGCCTTGTAATTAGGGGACGGGGTGGATTTAGTTTTATTTTCCACACCCTCATGTTAACGCTGCCGAATGCTTGATTAGAGCAGGCTTTAACAGTCCTGCGATAAACAAGTTTATTCCACCTCTTTTTCTCGCAACGCATCTTTTCATGATAGGGTGTTTTTCCCTCCAACCACATTTTGCATGTGCTTTGACCTACGCCCACTTTGCATGTCATTAACTTACTGTGCGCAACATATGCAAAGTGGTCTTACGGCAGGCGATGTAATGCCGTTTTCAAGAAGGTGCTGGAGAATATTTTCAAAGATAGGTAAAACATTAACGCCGCTTTTATCGGCAGAAAAGTACAGATATAGTGGCCATAACGGCCTTGATAATATGCTCTATGAATTGCAATCGAACCTAATGTTAGATGTAAAGACAACTAACGTAGGTTTCTGTTGCAAGTCATAGAACATACTATGAAGGCTATTATCGTCGTTTTATCGGCAGTTTCCTGTCGATGGAACCAATGATAATGTATTACGTCTCCTTCATAATATGCCCCAAGTATCGTCGCTTTTTTGCATAATTGTCCCGAAAAAAAGCGTCAATACTTCAGCTTGTGAATAGAGCTCTTTTTGGTACAATGAGTTAGTTCTGAAAAGACCTTTTTTTTTTGACAAGTGTTATATTGTTTTTGATTTTTAAAACTGGAACCGAAATTTTGAACTTTAACACTGTGAAACTGGATCAAAATGAAATGAGAAAAATCAAGCATTGATGATTATTAATTCTAATTTCAATAAGAGTGAGGCTCTGCTCTCCGTACACAATAATTTCTCCACACAAGTTGCATTTCATATGCACCTTTGACAAATATGGTCTCAGGTCCATCTCTGCATTGGATGGAGATGCAGGTCGTCCACCAGAAGATGTGCTGGCCACAGCTGATGGTAGTTGTGTTGCCAGAGCTCTTGTCGATGCCTGTGCAAATTTCTCAGGATGCACTTGACTCACATGCCTCATCATCGTATGTATTGAAAACGAATACTTTTTCGAAGGATTTTCTCTTGAAAGAACTGCGTCACAAATTGTGCAAGTGACTTTGGGCGCATTCACTTTTTTTTGTTCCTTAGGAAAAGTAAAAAATTGCCAGATGAAAGATTCCTTCCTTTTTGTTGAAGGTAGCCGATAATTTTCTTCAGATTCTGACGATAAATTCTGTGCGGCAGCCATTTCACCAAAGTCTTCGGAAAGATGTAAAACGTTCTTCTCTGTTGAGAGTAAAGAAGCTAGTGAGGGAAGTGGGTGGGGTCAGAGAAAATTCTAAGAATCAATTGGAAGTGTTGTTTTTGAGTCACATGACTTGACATGCGCGCATTAGGACGTGTACACGATGACATTTCCCTGGCTACGTACGTCATTTGGAAGAATCGGTCTAATTCACTGAAGTTTCAAAACGTAAAAAGTAGGAAAGGTAAACACAGCCTGATCTTGTACATCTTCTCAGAGGATCCAAGTTCAAAATTGTGAAAGTATAAAACTTTTTATGTTTCTGCCCTGGGGTGCGCGCACCCGGTCGCGCACGAAAGTTGAAAAAAGGCGTTGTGTTTGATTTAGTCAAAAGTTTCAAAACGTTAAAAAGAAGGCAAGGTACAGTCTCCTTGACCTATTATAACTTCTCTGGGGGGTCTATGAAGAAATTTGATGGGTCGAAACTGCAATGTTTTCTGGAAATGTATAGCGCGGTGCACGCACCCGGTCGCGCACGAAAGTTTACAAAGGCGATCTCCTTCAAATACTGACAAATTTCAAAACGTTCAAAAAAAGGCAAGGTACACACTCCCTAATCCAGTAGAGCTTTAAAAGGAGTCCCTAAACAACTCTGCAAATCAACAAAACAGTTTTTTTCCGATAAAAACATTTACTGAAATTCATTGATAAAAGTATAAGTTGTAATCACAATATAATTAATAATTAGCATTTTAAAAACCTATGAAATTCACTGAAAAAACCATTGGTTTTAAACCCGTTATAGTTAGGAAGTAGCATTCAAAAAACCTATGAAATTCACTGAAAAAACATAGGTTTTAAACACGTTATAGTTAGGAAGTTGCATTTAAAAACCTATGAAATTCACTGAAAAAACCATAGGTTTTACACACGTTATAGTTAGGAAGTAGTATTTACAAAACCTATGAAATTCACTGAAAAAAAACATAGGTTTGACACATGTTATAGTTAGCTGGACATATCACTCATATAAAACCAATGAAATTCCTCCGTTATAGTTACTTCAGCTAACTATAACTCGCGCGCCCGCAATGCACTGCTGATGACATCACTCATCACATGGTCAGTGACATCACTCATGACATCACTGATAACATCTAACATCTGACATATGCTGCCTACAACATATAGGAATAGTATGTCACTCATTCTTGCATGTATGCAATATGTAAAATCTCCTAATGTAGCATATTAATAATATAATAAATTATTACTAACGTTTAAATTAAAGGATTTAGGGAGGGCGGGAGGCCTGTGGTGCATAGTGGGGCAGCATATTAACTTTATTTATTTATTTATTTATTTTTAGAGTTTTCTATAGCGCGAACTTGAACCGATTAGGTTATCAGAGCGCTTTACATAGCACCAGTTCCGTTACATGTTATCACAGCACTTTACATAGAATCAGTTACGTTATACATTTCAGGAACTTGAACCGATTAGGTTATCAAAGCGCTTTACATAGCACCAGTTCCGTTACATGTTATCAAAGCACTTTACATAGAATCAGTTACGTTACACATTACAGGAACACATTTCTTTTTGTTCTAGTGAATAGGGTTATCTCTTCACACGGGAGAAGAGATACACCTGGCTATATTCCAACAGTCACACAGGCGACTAGTCGTTAAAGCTATAACTCTAAACACAGGGAGGGGATACACATGGATACAATCTAAAAATCACATAGGATACTAGTCATTAGAGTTATCTTCTATCTACACAGGCGGGATATGACTGGAAACACTCTAAGGGTCACATAGGGGTGGTATAGAGTACAAAGATCCACTGCAGACACTAGTGGTATATGGTGCAAGGTCTAAAGCAAATACCATTGATTAGAGTTATTACAATAAGTCAAAGAGCAGAGTTCCAAAAGTGTGGATGCAGTCACAGAACGAGGAGGATGGGAGGGATGTAAGGGTATGGAGAGAAGGGGAAGCGGAAAAGGGAGGGAACATTTGAGGATCATCCGCGGGAACAGGGTTAACGGATGAGGGAATGGGAGGAGGGCTAGAGTCCAGCGAAACTGTCCGAAAGCAGCAGCAAATTGATGGTCAGGACAAAACAAAAAGTCAAGAAGTCCAGGAGTGAAGGTGGGAGATGAAGCTGGAGGCCAGCCGCAGGCGCGTCACCATCTTGGAGAGCTTGAAGTCAGCCGTCTCGGTGGGGGAGAGAGTGCGCCAGGTGGTGAGGACCATGTTGACGCTGTTGGTACGGTCACGAGTTGGCCATGGGGCGCTGCACGGCTGCCGGTGGGTTGTGTGTGGATTCACCCGCAAGCAGTGTGTACTCCAGGAGCAGCGGCACAACTAACTAACCCTGGGCGTAGTGGGCGTAGTGGGGCTTCGCCAGTAGGTAGTTATAGTTAGGATTTTTTTCAATGTTAAATCTCAAAATTCTATTTGGAATAACTTTGGCGCCAGTTGACGAATCTGACTGAAAATTTCCTCAAAATGGCCTCGCGGAGCTCCGGTCCTTCCCTGAAGTTTTGGAGGGGATTCGTCAAGCGGGTTCTGAGATAAAAGGGGGGTCCCAAAACGCGTTTTCCCCATGTTAATTTCCATATGGCCGTCGATTTCACTTTTAGCCCGAACGTCTGAATGGATTTACACCAAACTTGGCAAAATTGTAGGGACTGGTAGCCCGATGTGCCTTTGCTATGCCTCAAGATATGTGCTCCAGTGGATTTTGAGTAATTTAGGTTCAAAAAAATATATATATCTATAGGCGCGCCCCGGTACGCGCACCGGGGAGCGCACCGGGCGCGCCACGCGACTTGCGCGCAGAAAGCTGATTGGCTCTCAGGTGTCTGTAAACATTCTAAACAGTCTGGAGCGGCCGCCATCTTGTGTCTCGGTAAAATCGAGACACAAGAGGTGGCAAAAACAAAGGGGGGAATTGACCATAAGGGGGCGGGGTAGACCCCCCTGACCACCTAGGTTTGATGTGGGGGCCATTAAAGGGCCCCGCGGGGTCTCAAAGCAATTTTTTTTTCGATTTTCGCGGGGGAGCGCCCGGTACGCGCACCGGGGAGCGCTCCTGGGAGCGCTCCTGGGAGCGTACTATGTTTATTAATTGTTCTTTTTGTTGGTTTTTTTTTTTATTTAAGTACCAACATGTAGGTATCAATGCAGAGTCTATAACTTAATATACACAGTTTCCTTTGTAGATATCTTGCATGTTGTTACAGAAGTTATTGTGGTATATGGAATTCATAGCGTAGTCTGTCAGGAAAGCAGAAACAACATTGAGGCAGGAGATGATAAAGAGATGTTAAATACACATTGGAGATAATATAGTGGGAGAAAGGAAGTAACTATAACCAAACTTTCTATGTAACACAAAAAAGTTGCACAGTATACTATAAGTCTCACTTTATATTTTAAACATTTTTGATCTACTTGATGAATTACATATAAAAATGAATAATGGCTCGAACAATTTTTGATTATTAAATATACATTTATTCTTCTGATTCTTTTTCATAATTTAATAAAACTTCTAATAATATATTGTCTGGAATCTCCTCATTTACATTCTGTGTTTCCATTGATTCCACACACTCAAGTAATTCAAGGTCCAGAGACTCATCCATAAAGTCAATGTTATCATTTTCAGCATTTTTTCCATCCTGGTTGTTGTCCAAAACAATTTCAAAAGAAATATTCTTTTCTCCTTCCATTTTGTTGCTGTAAATTGCATAAAAAATAATTATATCAGCAGAGATAGGGTACTGTTGGGTTTAAGTTCAGACATGTAGTTTGGATTTTTTAACAGTGATGTTATCTTTGGGCAGTATATGGTATCAGGCTGGAATTTGAAATATGCAAACAAAACAGGTGATGGACCGAATGTGGATCAATGTCACACATTCATCCCAGTCCAAAGATCTGGGCCCAAATCCATCGTTTTTTTGCACTCCACACCACCCTGGGTTAGACAATGGCGATATGCAAATCAGCTCTGACCCTGTGCCCCATGGGAACAGTCCAGTCCGAACTACAAAAGCCATGTCCTTCCCAGAACGGAATCAAGCATCCGACATACTTCACTTTCCAAAATAACAACTTACCTTTGAGAAAGCAGTTGAAGTTGTCAGTGTTATTTCTTTTCAAATGTACTTCAGGAAGCAGTAGTCAAAATGGCTGTGTTTCCTTCTCTGTTTTTTTATTTATTCATGTACATAACCAATCAAATGTCAGGAAATATTCGTAGAAAATGAAAGAAACTTTTTAATTGGTTGTAAATTCTAACACTTCATATGTGTTTTGGTCATGTAATTTACCTCAGGATATTTAGACAGGCCTGTAGCTTAAATGTCTCAATGGAATTCCACCAAATGTGGGCAAATGGTAGGGACTGCTATGTAGTTGGGCCTATTCTATATTTGATGAAAGTGTCTCCAGTGGTTTTTCTGTAAATTACTTTCCCACCTTTTTTTATGGAGCGCTTACCGGTGCGAGCTCCTGTACGCGCACCGGCAGCGTAACGGGAGTCCTCCCTTTTGTGTTTCGGTACAATCGAGACACAAGATGGAGGGCAAACAATGTTCGGAAAGGGTAGAAGGGGGCACAGTAGACACTTCCTGACCCTCTAGGTTTTCTGAGAGGGGCTTAGGAGGCTCATAAAGGCTAAAAAAAAAAAAATTCTTGAATTTTCCGCGGGGAAAGCGCCCGGTACGCGTACCGGGAAGCGTACTTTGGTGAAAAATAGTGAAAAAAGTTAGAAAAAGATAAACGTTTTGAATGATCAGAGGTAGGGTAGCTCTGAAAAGAGCTTTTGGGTTTTGTGGCTGATTTAGGTACCTACAAGTAGGTTCCAATGCACAGTCTTAAATTCAGGAGGAATATTCTATTCCCCTCATCTGAGAAGTGCACACCATCTCCTCTGTAGATGTCTTGCATGTTGTAACGCAAGTTATTATTGTATATTGAACCCATTCCACAGACTCTCATGTAAGCAGAAACAGATTTATTCACGTTTCCGTGCTTTCTCAAATTGTGGACACAATTGGTTGGACCAGTTCCATTTCTATCTTTGGCATATATTGGAATATACCAAGGCAGTTTGTGGAAAAAGTGTCATCAATTGATCAAAGGTGTCCTTTAAAAGCATTTCGAGACCAACCCCAGTCATAGTGCCCAAATCATTTCCACCACAGTGCACTATTAAGAGGTCAGGGTTTGGCAGATGCAAAAAGGTTTTCACCAATGGTATCAATTGATGACATCTCAATCCTCTCTGGCCAATCCACTTGATAAATCAAGGTTGTGATAATTTCTGCTTGCTGCATACCTTTGAGCCCAGTGGATGTAGCTATGTCCAATAATCCATACAGAATACAGAATGTATATGTTTGGTGTTTTGGAAGATGAAGGTGTAGATGTAGATAATCTTTTCAGCCTTTCTTATCAATGGCAGCATGACTGCCACAATTGTAGTTCATCAAGTACTACTAGAATAGACACTGAAAGATTTATATATTTGACTTTACCTGACTGTAAATCAGTGTCATTTAAAAATCTAGTTAAAGCAGCAGATCATAATATGGTGTGTACTCAATGTAACTATCCAATGCTATCCACATTATTTATACAAAGTTATGGTCAGTATATCATTTTAGTTTTCCAACGATGTAGACCTGATGGAACTAAATTGACAACTTCTATCAAAAATGTTGTGGCTTCTCAGTTATCAATTTCAGGAAGAACCTTTACAATTGAAGCTATTATTTATCATGACGGTTCTTCGACAACCTCAGGACATTATACATGCTACTTAAAATGTGAAAAAGGATGGAGTTACTGCAATGATTCTCATTTAACTTATAAACAACGTTTGCCTTATGACTCTACAAATTCTTATCTAGTGTTTTTAAAACCAAAGTTTTAGTAAAGGGAATTGGCCTTTGAAGACGGGAATAGATAATAAAAGTTAGTTAGTTAGTTAGTTAATCTAATGTTTTAAATTATTTATCTCATATAGATACTTTAAGTGGATCTCAAAGTAAAAAATACTGATATATCTGACACAAATTGGCCGTGAGGAAAGTGTAAGGTATGATGTTCTTAGATCTTTTTTTATAGGAAGTCGATGAAATGGAAGTTATAGAGCACAGCAGAATTTTTTTCCACCAAAAGGACCTTTACTATCTTCTATTTGGCCTCACGGAAAAGTAAGTGAATCAAAGATTAGTGTACATATATGAGATGTATGTTTGAATGTTTTTTTTAAACACAATCTTTTAGATTGTGTTTTTTTTTCCCGCTGTTATATGATGAAGACTTTGAACTCACTAATTTAAGTGAAATTTAATATATTCTGAGAACAGCAAAAATAAATAATGTAACATATTGTAGAAGTTATTCTATAGTTTGCATTGTGTAATTTATATTGTATTCACATTGTCTCACACTCATTTTCCTTTTTCACCCTTATTTACCTCTCTTTACTCATTTACACTGCCTTTTTTAACTTTGTTTCATCGCTGTTCCTTTACTACACTTCATTCACAACTTCTCAATCCAATTTGAACTGTCTGCATTTCCTCTCTTCCTTTCACCACTTTTTATCTTTTACACATTCTCTCAGTACCACTGCTTTAGTTTTCTTCCCCTCTCTTTCTTTCTTTTTCTCCTTTTTTTTCTTTCACACTCATTGTACTGTAGTTCACTCAGTCTTTCTCTTTGTTTTTCTGTATACTTATACTCTCACTCCTTTTTCATCCATCGTTCTATATTAACCTAATTCCCTTCATCCCTTCACTCTGTGACTCCCCTTCACTCACTCTCAGTCATCTTCTATTCCTCTTTTTTATTAATAGTTCCTCATTCAGACTTCTCTCCTTTTCACTCATTTTCCTTTTACTTTCTTATCTTTCCTGATTTCGTTTTGGTATCTCACATTCTTTTAGTATCTTAGTTACCTTCAGTAATTTGTTCTCTTTCTATTTCTTTTTCCTTCTTTTTTCTCTTTCTACATTACTTTATTTCTGTTTTTCTATCCTTCACTATTGCTTTATTTCTTAGTACACTTTTTTTGATTTTTTACCTCTTGACCTGTTTCTTCTATTTTAATATATATTTTTTACTAATTATAACGTGTTTTTTCTTTTGTCTTTCACAGATACAAGTAAGTTTTCATTAATTATATGGTAAGAGTGATTACAAAATGTAGTTTGTTATCACCCTTTGCTTTAACCTCACTACTTTTCTCTCACCCTACCTCACCCTTGTTTCCTTACTTTGCTTCCCTCACTTATTCTTATGCTCCATGTTTACTTCCTACCACATTCAACTTCTTTCAGTACCTCTGCTTATCCACACTCCTTCACTTACCTTTTTTACTGGTTCACTTAGTCCCTTCCTTTACTCTCTCTCTTCTTTCTCTCTGTCACTCCCTATGTATTACCCTTATTCACTTATATACACCCTCTTTCACTCCTCTTTACTTACACTCACTGCTATTTTCTTTCCCTCCGTCACTACTGTTTTTTTTCTCTGGTTCCGTCACTATCTGTCATTCCCCATACTTAACTCTCCTTCCTTTTACTTTCATCACCCATTCACATTTTCCCAGAACCTCTGCTTTAGTCTTCTTCCTCTTTCTTCTCTTCTTTTGCTCCCTCATTCATTTTCTTTTTCTCAGTTACTTCCTCTTACACCTTTTCTCTGTCTTACCATCTATTACACAGTCCCTCTGTGTTCCTCTCTCTAGCTCTCTTTCTCTTAACACCACTCTCTCTGTCCCCACTCCTCATGCTCACTCCTTCATTATTTTCTTTCTTTTTTTTGTTGGTGCGCTGACGGGACGCGCACCGGGGTGTTCAACGGTACGCGCACTGGGAGCGCACCAGGGTCAAATATGAAAAAAAAATACTATTTTTAAACAAAAATATTATCTTAATATACAATATAGGGTTCATTTTTAGAAAAACATACCTTTCTCAGCTAAAGACATTTGCGAAAAAATAACCTTAGAAATTCACTAAAAAGTACATAGGTATGAAGCCCTATAAAAAGTTAAAAATTAGCAGTTAAAAAACCTATGAAATTCACAGAAAAAACCAAAGGTTTCACACCAGTTATAGTTAGGAATTAGCATTGAAAAAACCTTTGAAATTCACTGAAAAAACCATAGGTTTCACACCAGTTATAGTTAGGAATTAGCATTTAAAAAACCTAAGAAATTCACTGAAAAAACCATAGGTTTCACACCAGTTATAGTTAGCTGGAAATTTTACTGACATAAAACCAATGAAATTCCACGTTATAGTTAGTTGGACTCACTATAACTTGCGCGTGTAATGCACTGCTGATGACATCACATATTACATCACTCATGACATGGTCAGTGACATCACTCATGACATCACTGATGACACCATCCTTGTGACAGAGTGACAGACCTCCTTTCACTGTAAAGTAACCCTTGAAACACATATTCAAAAATAGAAACTAACATTTTCAAAAAAGTGGATATACCCATACCAGTTACAACAACCAATTCAGTAATTCCACCATCTATGTACACATTCACATATTCACCAACAGTTTTATATAGTCACTCATACATATACTCACTCATCATATGTAGTGATACCCCTATACATCCTGTTACAGTCATCAAAAAGTTACTCACACACACACTCACACATGCAAATAAACTAATAAACATCCATTTATTTGCATATACAGATATACACACACTACCACCTTACTTCTAAGGAAACTTACACATATTTACTCTCTTAAACAATCACTTATAGAAACACATACTTATTTAAACAGGAACTCTTACAATCTCTCACTCTCACATATACTAACTTATATACATCAATACTCACATATACTAGATAAAAATATATCTTGTTACTGATAAAGACACTAGTGAGACAGGCATTCAATCACTAATACACACATATACACATTCATCCACTCATACAGTCCTGCACATATGCTGTTTTCAAAAAACATACAAACAGTGATTCAGTCATTGATGCATCTATGTGCTAAGTAACACCCCCACCAAATCTTACAGACACTCATACTGATACTAAAAAAAAAGAAATAACCCATATACACACATATGTAGCTACTCACCAACCCATGCAGCCACTTATACACAAAATGAAACACTGATACATATATTTAAATATATAAACATTACTCGCTAATGTATGTATTCACTAAGATACACTTAATAAGCCAGTTAACCAATCATTTTTTTTAAAAAAAACATCCATTAAGATACTTATTTAAACATTTATTCTTCCATCGACCTTTACATATACATATAAAAAAAATTATTTTTCAGAAAGACACACATTCGCTGGATGGTGTCATCAGTGATGTCATGAGTGATGTCACTGACCATGTCATGAGTGATGTAATATGTGATGTCATCAGCAGTGCATTACACGCGCAAGTTATAGTGAGTCCAACTAACTATAACGTGGAATTTCATTGGTTTTATGTCAGTAAAATTTCCAGCTAACTATAACTGGTGTGAAACCTATGGTTTTTTCAGTGAATATATATATATATATATATATATATATACACATACATACATACATACATATATATATATATATATTTTTTTTCTTTTCTTTTTTTTTCAAACAGTGCTCCGTCGAGACTGCTGGTGCCCCTGTGGGAGGTGGCACAGTCCAAATCAATTCACTCTCAGACACTGAAAGACAGATATACCGAAGTTTTCAAGGGTGTTTAATCCACCTACTACATGTTTTGGCTTGCAAAAAGCCTTGTTCACGTGATCTATAATTTTCAAGAATTGTTCCTGCAATTAAGGTCGCACTCCGTCAAGGTGAGAAAACATTTCTTTATTAAGTAAATCATGTGGCTTCCCCTCCTGTACCTTTGTTCTCCTGGCCGACGCATTTCGATGAACTCACTTCATCTTCTTCCGAGGCCAAAAGTGAGCATCAAAAGAAGTAAGCCAAGCACCTGCCAAGCCAAGTTAACCTTCTATGCTCAATCTCACCAACGTTGCTCTCACTACTGCAGACCTACAAACGTTGTTGCTGGGATTATCCTATAGTCCAGCGAGTAACTTCAATTACGCAAAGACCAGGATTGATCTTTTTAAATACACACGCAAATTGAAGTTACAGAAATACTTTCTCTGCAATAAATTCCAGCCCACGTCCATCAGGACACCAACAGTTATAGGACCCGTACCCTCCAGATATGCCCCCGCCGCCCAATTACCCTAGACATGCAAGATCCCCACATTTGAAATCACCAGAGATTCAGGTGGGGTTAAAAAGGCCATGTTTATTCACACATTGTATAAACATGACAAGCAATAACATGCATATCAAAATCACAAGTTATAACATAACTACATTTATGAGCATATCAGCTCCATGAGCATATCAGCTCCATCACCTTCCCAACCCTAAGGGAGGAACACCATCTGGTTCGCATCTCGCAACTGGGTATTCTACGCCAAGTGCCGTGCACCTGCCCCTTAGAGTGGTGGGTCCCGCCCTTCTATCCTTGTCCGCCATTACCGGGGACCACCAGGCTGCCCAGGGTCGCTCGGGAGGCTCGAAATCTGTCGCCCTAGCCTCCCCAGCCGGTGGTCACTTCCTCCCAGTGGAGAGCTTGCCATATCCCCCCTCAGAGCTGGCCTATGGAGCCCGGCAAGCGGGCTCCCATCCATCTTGTTTAGCCACTATTTACTGATCGCAGGTCTCTTCTCCGCAGAACGCCCCTCAAACCATTAATCTAAGGGACGGGTGGGTGGGAATTTCAGAAAGCCGGCCTGGATCTCGAGAATGGCCAGGAGCCGGCGTGAGCAGTCAGGTATCCAGGAGTAATAGCGGGAACAGAGACCCCAGTCACAGGGAGTTGACCCTAAATAGGCCCAGAGTCTCCACCCCCTGACCCTCCGGTCACGCGATATCGCCAGAGCGGAAATGGGTCAGGCGGACGCCGATTGGGCCGTCCGCCCGACCAACCACCAGAGACCAGGAGCGGGCGGGGTCCGGAGAGGCCGGGTCCTAAGTGCGCGCGTCGTGATTCTCCACGCTCGTCATAGGACCCGTACCCTCCAGATATGCCCCCGCCGCCCAATTACCCTAGACATGCAAGATCCCCACATTTGAAATCACCAGAGATTCAGGTGGGGTTAAAAAGGCCATGTTTATTCACACATTGTATAAACATGACAAGCAATAACATGCATATCAAAATCACAAGTTATAACATAACTACATTTATGAGCATATCAGCTCGATGAGCATATCAGCTCCATGAGCATATCAGCTCCATCACCTTCCCAACCCTAAGGGAGGAACACCATCTGGTTCGCATCTCGCAACTGGGTATCCTACGCCAAGTGCCGTGCACCTGCCCCTTAGAGTGGTGGGTCCCACCCTTCTATCCTTGTCCGCCTTTACCGGGGCCCACCTCTCGACCACCAGGCTGCCCGGGGTCGCCCGGGAGGCTCGAAATCTGTCACCCTAGCCTCCCCAGCCGGTGGTCACTTCCTCCCAGTGGAGAGCTTGCCATATCCCCCCTCAGAGCTGGCCTATGGAGCCCGGCAAGCGGGCTCCCATCCATCTTGTTTAGCCACTATTTACTGATCGCAGGTCTCTTCTCCGCAGAACGCCCCTCAAACCATTAATCTAAGGGACGGGTGGGTGGGAATTTCAGAAAGCCGGCCTGGATCTCGAGAATGGCCAGGAGCCGGCGTGAGCAGTCAGGTATCCAGGAGTAATAGCGGGAACAGAGACCCCAGTCACAGGGAGTTGACCCTAAATAGGCCCAGAGTCTCCACCCCCTGACCCTCGGGTCACGCGATATCGCCAGAGCGGAAATGGGTCAGGCGGACGCCGATTGGGCCGTCCGCCCGACCAACCACCAGAGACCAGGAGCGGGCGGGGTCCGGAGAGGCCGGGTCCTAAGTGCGCGCGTCGTGATTCTCCACGCTCGTCATAGGACCCGTACCCTCCAGATATGCCCCCGCCGCCCAATTACCCTAGACATGCAAGATCCCCACATTTGAAATCACCAGAGATTCAGGTGGGGTTAAAAAGGCCATGTTTATTCACACATTGTATAAACATGACAAGCAATAACATGCATATCAAAATCACAAGTTATAACATAACTACATTTATGAGCATATCAGCTCCATGAGCATATCAGCTCCATCACCTTCCCAACCCTAAGGGAGGAACACCATCTGGTTCGAATCTCGCAACTGGGTATCCTACGCCTAGTGGCGTGCACCTGCCCCTTAGAGTGGTGGGTCCCGCCCTTCTATCCTTGTCCGCCATTACCGGGGCCCACCTCTCGACCACCAGGCTGCCCAGGGTCGCCCGGGGGCTCAAAATCTGTCGCCCTAGCCTCCCCAGCCGGTGGTCACTTCCTCCCAGTGGAGAGCTTGCCATATCCCCCCTCAGAGCTGGCCTATGGAGCCCGGCAAGCGGGCTCCCATCCATCTTGTTTAGCCACTATTTACTGATCGCAGGTCTCTTCTCCACCACAAGGGTGGCCTAGGCCCACAGGTCTGACACCCTCCCCACCTGCGTTCAGATTAAATGACCAGAGTTCTTGGATAAACGTATCAGTTCCATAGTCCGACAAATGCACCCCATCCTGGTGGTACATTGCCTCTCCGGAAATCATCCGGTGCTGGAGGTAGCGCAAGCGGCCATTCACTGAGCACAACCTTGCTAGTTCGCCGTTCAATCGCCTCACCAAGACGTTCAAAGCTCTAGGACGCACTCCGGGGCCTCATGCCCTGCGCGATATCATGCCCGACCAGACTAGTTTCGTTGATGGGAACACATGTCCCAGCCAGGCAAACTCTGCTAGTAGGGCTTCCTTGACAGCCAAGCGCCCCCTGTCGACCATGTCGTTGCCTCCCAAATGCAAAATAATCCAATCCGGCGATTTGTGCTCTCGTGCCCTGAGCTCCTCGACGATCCGCCTCAAGTGTCGGATCCGCATCCCTCCAACGCCATGCCATACGAATTCGGTCTCGCCCAATGCGGCCGGTTTCACCACCTCTCTTCGCTGCAAGCGCACCGTCAACAAGCAGCTGGCTGCCTTTCTCGAGATGAATGGATCCCTCGACCCCTCACAGTCTGGCTTCCGAGCCAACCACAGCACCGAGACCGCCCTCATCGCTGCCACCGATGACATCCGAGCCCTGATGGACAACGGAGAAACAGCAGCCCTCATCCTCCTAGACCTCTCCGCGGCATTCGACACTGTCTGCCACCGCACCCTAGTGCAGTGCCTCAGCAACGTCGGAATCTAGGAGAAGGCACTGGAATGGATCATCTCCTTCCTCGACGGAAGAACACAGAGAGTCCGCCTACCGCCGTACAAGTCAGAAGCCACCAAAGTCATCTGCGGCGTCCCTCAAGGATCCTCGCTGAGCCCCACCCTCTTCAACGTCTACATGAGCCCCCTCGCGGCCATCGCACGCCAACACAACCTCAACATCATCTCCTACGCCGACGACACCCAGCTGATCCTCTCCCTGACCAACGACCCCGCCGCCGCCAGAGCCAACCTTCACGAAGGGATGAAAGACGTAGCCGAGTGGATGACGACCAGCCGCCTGAAACTGAACTCAGACAAGACGGAAGTGCTCATCCTGGGCTCCTCGCCCTCCGCCTGGGACGACTCCTGGTGTCCCCCCGCCCTAGGCAGCGCACCCAAACCGACAGATCACGCACGCAACCTGGGCTTCATCCTGGACTCCTCCCTCACCATGACCAGACAAGTCAACGCCGTCTCCTCGTCATGCTTCAACATCCTGCGCATGCTATGGAAGATCATCCGGTGGATCCCCACCGAGACCAAGAAGACGGTCACCCAGGCCCTCGTCACCAGCCGACTGGACTACGGCAACGCCCTCTACGCCGGAACCACCGCCAAGCTCCAGAAGAGACTCCAGCGGATCCAGAACGCCTCAGCCAGACTCATCCTCGACATCCCACGACACAGCCACATCTCCGGACATCTGAGAGACCTGCATTGGCTCCCCGTCAACAAAAGAATCACCTTCTGCCTCCTCACCCACGCACACAAATCCCTACACGATCAAGGCCCGAGCTACCTCAACAACCGCATCAACTTCTACGCTCCCAAACGACATCTCCGATCAGCCAGCCACGCCCTTGCCGCCGTCCCCCGCATCCGAAGAAAGACAACAGGAGGAAGGTCCTTCTACTACCTGGCCGCCAAGACCTGAAACTCCCTACCGACCGACCTGCACCTGACCCAAGACCACCTCTCCTTCAGGAAGAAGCTCAAGACCTGGCTATTCGAGCAGTAGCAGCACTCCCCCCCCCCCCTAGCGCCTTGAGACCCTCCGGGTAAGTAGTGCGCTATATAAATGCCTGTGATTGATTGATTGAGGACACTGCAGGGACCAGGTCTGGGCGTGGCGGACTCCAGGGCATCAGGCGGTGGGCCACGCAGCCTCCCTCACACAATATAGAAATCTACGGGGTTGGTCGTTTTCGTGGTTTGAGGGGCGTCATTGAGGACCACACAGTTAATTTTGTAGCGGGGTAGGTTTGCAAGCGAAAATGTTGCAGGAGGTTTGGAAATGTGGTACACATTGTTTTGTTTTACTTTGATTTCCTTTCTTTGTTGTAGTCCATCCAGAGAAAATATAACTTATTGTACAGCCAGTACTTTTCAACCCTACTGTCAAACATCTTACTATAGTACTTCAAATTATAAATATTATTTTTGTTGTGGACCATTCCCCCTCCAAAAAAAAACAAACAAGTATATCGTTTTTTAAAATACCTTTTATTAAAACAATAACTGTAAACGTAACTTAAAGATAATATAATAAACAACTAGAAAAATAACTTTAATAAAGCAGTATTATAAACAAATTGTGATGTGGACTCCAAAAGACTTTGGGTAGGTAATCTGCAAAACAAAAAAGAAAAAAATAGTTTAAAGTTATGTAGATGTGACTAAATAAGGTGAAGCATTACAAGTGAAGGTAACACTACGATTTTACGTTTGCAGTGTGCCTAGTACATTTCACTTCTGTTATAGTCCCGCGTTCAAGTGGTGTCCATATGGAAGTGCCTACTGCGCTACTGACACAAAAGTGGCACAACAGGATTGTAAATACGCGATTATTTCTAATGCATTGCAATGGAGGCATTGTATATCTAGGCCGCTGTGCTTACCTTGTATAAACATTGCGGTCACCAGAGTTCGCAACTTCAATTCAACTCAGCTTCTACACGTCAAAGTAGACAGCAGTGTCTATAACTTTAAAAGAGAAAGAGAAATGATGTCACAGAGAGTGAGAGAGAGAAAGAGAGAGAAAACAACATTAAAACGGTCTCGCTTAATCTGGAGTTGAGATTTTTTCTTGAAAAGTCAGATGCAGATTTACAAGCTCCTTGCGCCACCTTCCCATGTTAAAAGTGACTCAAAGGTGGTGCATAAAGCTTGTAGATCTGTTTCTCAGACTGTTGTAACCTATCTGTTGTCACTGCTCGGAGGTAATTATACATTTCTACACAGTCAAGCTGCTGCACACTACCTACTCTCTCCTTTCACAAATTTTTTCTTGTTGTTTCGGAAAAACAACATTCTTTGCTAACCTAGTGCCATTGGCGTCATTGAAAGAGGGTGCTCTACCTGTGGAAGAAGCCTTCAGTGTAACCAACAGAGTTTACCACTTCAACTCAGATAAGGTTATATACAGCAGACTGGAGATAGCAGCTCCAAAACTTAAACAAAGAAAGAGAAAAGTGAGAGAGTAAGAAAGAGAAAGAGAGAAAAAAGGACATTAAAATGTGGGAGAGACACACATGACATCCTGAAGCCAGAGGCAAAACCACATTCAAAAACATCGGGGGCTAGAATTTTTTTGGGGGAGGGCTCAACTTCAAGCAAAAAAGAAGAGTGGATGTGCAGGGGCTGTAAGCGGGGGGACATCAAAGCCTCATTAACAAGCAAAATGTCTTTAAAAGCAGGGGCGGTGGGTGACATTTGAAAGTGGTGAGGCGCAAAGTGATTTGCATACTCCACCGTCACGAGCGAGCGCAGCGAGCGAGCCCAAACCCCACAAGGGGGACATTTTTGAAAAAAAAGAAGAAAAATCGTGTTTTTTTGAAGCACATTTGAGAAAGCAGGAAGGTTAATAAAGCAATTATAAAAGTTCAGTTATTACATTAATAGATGGCATAACATAGGTAGCTGCCACTGGTTGCTTAATAGAGTCATATAGTGTGCCCATAAATCAAAACAGTGTGTGGTGCTGATATACAGGACCACAGGGGATTAAGAGAGTCATCTGTAAGAGATTCACTGTCAGCAATGAAGATTAAGGTGAAGCCTGACATAGTCTTTCCATGAAAAACAGCCAACCTGTGTGTGTCATGGTTCCAAAAAATGATCTTATAGTCTGGAGGGCTTGCTTTATATAAGATTGGGTGGGTTGTCGTCTATCAGCCAGACTTTTTCCAACTTTTCTATCAGGTTAACTAATCGGTTCAAGCCATAGATAACTGAAGTAAATGTGCCGCTTGAATGGAGTGCTAACCAAGGGCCATGAATTCTGCAGCATTTAGATCAGCAGAGGGGAGGGAGCTGAGTCTGGCAAGGATGAGGAGCAAAGCAAAGAGTGACGCTAGCTCAAGACAATCTAGTTTATCTAGGAAGTCTGGTGTGGGTGAATGATCTATCTGCTGAGCGCGAGGCCTTAAGCTTGAGAACAGGCAGCCAGTGCTGAGAAGCCAAATGTGCCTTGTTTCTTTTGACAAATAAGAACCAGTGAGGAATTAATACAGACACTGGTAGAGGGGCACTACCTTCAATAATATGAAATTGTTACTTCGAAATGCCAGAGTTCTAAAGTTGCTCTTCTCAACATAATTTGAGATGTACATTACTTCAAAATACTACAATTTAGAAAATACAGGATAAGATATCAGCATAAACAAGGGAACAGACTAGTTCCATCGCAAGGGATAGAAAGGAAGGACCAGGCAGACAATGAAGAAGAGAAAGGTTTATGATGGGCACCCCGCTGTGAGGGAAAAAAAATATTACAAAATAAAGAAAAAGTGAATAATAAAGGAGCAAACACTAAGAGAAAAATAATGACGGTTGGGCAAGAGTAAAAAATGGTCAGGTCTTCATTAATTACAGAAAAACATCCACCATTAACAGAAGAGATAGCCAAGAAACAGCAGATGGTTTTGTTTTGCCTTGAAACAACCCTATCCTTTAGAAAACAACAACAGAGTAATAACAAGAAGACAGATGTGCAGGACTTGGACTTGTGATGAACGGGCTGTTGAGTCAATAGTGGTACAGCCTAGAGGTGAACCGCAAACAACACAACGCATAATGTGCTTCATGGCATGAAATGTACTAACCTTTGAGGGTGCCTTCTGCTCCCCTATAAACCAAAAGTTGAGTTACACATGCACACAGCCTGTCTGTGCTGCTAGGACTACATTTGTTCATCAAGCCCTGTGGGAGGAATGTGGATCTCCAGATCAATCAGATCCTTGGTCAATTAGGGTGTTACATCACTCACACAAAAGAAGATGGGAGGAATTCTTGTAACTAGTCTAACTACTGGCAATCAAAATAATATGGGATGAGGTTCGGCCGGGGTAAATACTAGTGACTGAGATTCATTCAAACGTTCCACCCAGCTCTGTTTTTTTTACTTCAGTGTGATACCCTAAGAGCAATGGATATGACTCGACCTGGATCCTGTGCTCACTATGCCACTGGAACCAAAGCAGTTCCGTCTTTAGGCCCTGCAGATATATGAACTGCATTTAGTCTCATCATAGTACCTTTGCAATGCAGGAGCATGCCATGTCTGGAACAGATACTACCCTACACTCTACTGCAGCACATATGACTTTCTTTCATCTCCAGCTATATCAGGTGTGTGCTGCTTTCATCTATGTTGAGCTTAAGTGCACTGGAAGAGTTTTGTAAACCCCAGCCGCAGTACACTGCAGAAACATGCACTACTTCAACATGCAGCAGAAGCAGCAGTACACTGTAGCACATGCCCTTTTCCCTCAGCCTCAGGGCCATGTCTGCCCAACATGTGGTCCAAGGGAGGTGCACACTTTCCTTGCTTTCACTCTTCTTCCAGCCTCAGCACTTGCATGGACTGTGCACCCCAGTAGGAGCATGTTTTATTTGGAGCTAACTATACCTATACCAACCAAAGGGGTCTGCTTCGATGGAAACCGCCTCTTCCTACCTCTACTTGCTGAGTAACTAGAGAGGTGATACTAGATAGGTACATGTAAGACTTTAAAGTTCTGTTTGTTTGAGTCAGTAGCTTTCTCTCTCTTCCTAAATCTGCCTTCAGTGCTCAATTTGTCTCCCACTTCCTTCGTCCTCACTCACTTCAATATTTCATCTTTCACTCAAGTTTGCCCTCAGCCCATGCGCCTTTTTCTTCTTACCATGCTTCATTCTCTCTTGTCACCACACTAGGGCAGTTGTGCCCTGAAGCCAGCTCTAGATGACCCAGAAAAGCACACATGCGCACAATATGACCTCTCGTTGATGCCTGCAGCAGTATTGAACAGATAAAAAAGATGTACCTGTCTCATTGAATAGATACCATGGCCCTACAGCGACTTTGACTGTTGGTAAGGCTCAGCACCCGGGAATAACCAGGTGACCGGGTGGAATGTCGGGGTTGAGGGAATTCTAGGACGGGGGGTTGGGACTGGAGTGTTGGGAGATGGGAGACGAGCAATGTGATGTACTGGTGCATCCTTATGAAAATAAAACTCATTACCTTACCAATGGTGCCTGGACCTCCTTCTTTTCATTGACGACGAGCAGGAGCTGTGTCCAGCATCTGCCCCCAGCTTTCCACATCGGTTCACATTCTGCAGGGTGTCGGTGTGGACTTTTTCGCCCCCTACATTCGGCTGCAGCCTGAACGTCATGGCGAGGCGACTGTTGTAAGGTCTCCTCAGCTGTTGTCAGTGACAGAAGGCGTAGACAGTTGTAACCCATGTCTCCCCTAAAGTAGTATCAGCTTTCCATCTACGCGGATTCTGCTGATCATTTTCACACCCACTTAAAAAAGAGTTTTTGAGACCGTCCAATCTTCATATCTTCAGGCTTTTACGAGGAACACATGCTCGGAGAGTTCCTTCCAGCAGAGCCTTCCAGTTCCCTCCAGAGCCTCCCCGTGCTCCCAGTGCTTCCAGGCGCATTGACCCTGCTCACCTCACACTCACTCCTCATAGATACAGTACTCCGCCATGGAAGCCAGCAGACTACAGACAGATGGGTGACGGAATCAGCCCTGGACGGAATCGTGTTACCCTGGTGCAACCACCAGACAGAGACACTGTGCAGACATCACTCCCAGTGCGCCCAGAATATTCTGGACTACGTCACAACCTGCTACCACCCTCAGACACACAATAAAAGGGCCGCTTTTAGTTGTGCGTGAAGGATGAGGCCCCGTCAGTTAACGTTTCAAAAATGAAGTTGGGATGGATTGGGACATGCCAGAATGGCCAATCACTGCATGGCTTCACAATGAAGTCACACATTGATTGGCCATGCAGTGCTGAGCCTGAGCCAGTGTGCCACCAGCCAATCCTGGCGCTGCATGCAGCGCCAGGATTGGCTAGGGGGTCACACTGACTCCTCGCCCAGGCACCTTCTATACCACGGGGCCCGGCTACAGCAGCACCCCTCCCCCGGCCCCTTCATTCCCAGCGAGCATCTCTGGCCAGCGCGCATGCTCGGGCTAGGTGCAGCCCTAAGTTTCATATGCGCACACCGTACTGCTGCTGGCCTGCTGACGTCTGCACTCTGCAGACTATCACTCAGCAGACCAGCCAGCCCCACCCCCTGCGCATTCCACTCCCTATTCAATCGGGTGGGTCCCGACCCGCAATCCGGATAAGCGCTGCACAAAATTATTAAATTCAATAGTGCTGATTTCAATCATATTTATTTGTTTATGCGGTGCTACGCCCCTACGCCCCAATGGATGCTCCGCGGCTGTTTAAAAGACCTGTGAAGTACTCCGGTGTGACTGCGTGTGGGCCCAGTAAGGTATCTCATCCTAGCTGAAGCCCCGTTAGTCCAATGTGTGTTTTGCGCGCCTGCTGCATACAACACATTCTCTCCTTTCACAGATAACTTGTTGTTCTTTCGGAAACAAGCTTCTTTGCTCACCTTGTGCCGTTGCCGTCGTCCTTGTTACATAATCCATCCTGAAGCTCTACATCTAAAAGATATTAAAAGAAAGGTGTTATGATTGGTAATTGTTACTGTTGCACTTTTATTCACGTTCCTTCTCACATTTCTACAAACTGTTTGTATTGGTAATATTCTGGACATTTCAGCGATTATAAAAACGTTCCTGCTATTGGAAAAAAATGTATACATGTAAATTAATTAATACACTATATAGGAGTGTGTTCGTCTGAAATACTATGTCGCGTTTATGTATCTAGTCTGCTACAACCCTGACTCCCTCCGATGTGTACTCAAGCCTCACTGCTCACCTTTTTCGTGGATAAGAAACCTTCTGCATGATGTAGTCTCGATCTCCAACAAAGAAGACTAATATATGGTGCCGTTCTTGATATCTCTATGGCTAACGACATATTCGTGCTTCCATTATCATCATTGCAGGTTCTTCACCCGCTCAGTGCTTCGGGCACTACTAACTCAGTGGCCAAAGAGGCCACGCATGTAGTGGTGGGCCCCTTGTTCGGTACTTTGGGAACAACTTTAAAATGGCGTACAACACGTGCGCTTTGTCTTTTTTATACATAGGGTCACGTGTGTAGTGACGAATGTGCTGGATGGGTGTGGTGTGGGTGTATACCAGCATGAGGGAGTGTGTGTGTCGATCTGACAACTAGACCTGCAACTAAGAAATCACTACAATGGAAATCTGGGCTTTGTACTGTTGTTGTGTTTTACTGGTAGCGTAAGCACAGTAGGTGTTGTAAATGAATCTAGGACCCTAGTGTAAATTTTCCCGATTCATGCCTTATATAGGTACGGATTATCCTATCCTTATATAGGCATAGAAATCATTACCATATTTAGACTGAGCCTATGCAGCTCAAATACGGCATGGCTACTTCCACCATGTTCCAAGAATCAGCAACGATTTCTTAGAAAAACCCGCCTTCAGCATCTAGGGACATCCCCTTGCCTGAATACTAATTTATCTAGGAAATCATGGAGTTTTCGAAGAACTGAGTCTTCTATGACGTTATTAAGTCCAATCACACGTCAAACTCGGCACCTTCATAGTATAAATATGCCTTGATTTGCCCAAGCAGACACACAGTGGTTTGGAGCAGATCGACTAACTATTTGCCCGACACCCTGCAGCAGCAAGTGCCGAAGGAAGCCGACCCTCCAGCTGACGCACTGAGAGACTCAGTCTTTTCTCCTGTCGAGAAATCCACCTCCATTGTTTCCAGGCTACCCTTGCGGGTTACTGGGAAACCGAGTCCTAAGAGGGAGATACAAGACCTCCTTCATTTTAAACCAAGGCTGATTAGCCACTCAGAGAATTCTTGATTAGATTCATGGCAGAAAATACTAAACGTAAACTACTCCTCACTTACTTCTTCCCTTGTGCTAGGCTTAGGTCAGGTGCACCGGGGTAGGCGTATTTTAGAAGCACCAGTTGATTACTTTTAGCCATCATTTTAACACTGTATGTATTTTATCCGTTTTAAGGCAATTTATGGCTTAGAAACCATATCATGCTTTTACAGTACTACTTTATAATACTGTTCGTATTATATACTCTGTACTTTATTACCAGTATTACGATTGTAGCATGACATTTCTTATGCTTGAGAAAGAAGACTGTTCAATAAATACTTTTTATTGAAAGCGCCCGTCTCTCTATTTTCTCAGCACCTCTGGTGAAACGAAGCATGCACGAATGACTGAGTAAAATAGCTATCTATTGTTTCTGCGACTCTAGAGATTGATTTCTTATTCTTGGGAAACAAAGTTGTCATGTTTATGTGGTTGTCAGAAACTAATCCCTTCTTGTGAATACGAGAACGTTTCTAGTGACCATTGAGCTAGCTGGCACTCACAATTAAGTCTAATAAATTCGGTAGGGACCTAGTCAACCTCAGTCCTACGTCTAAACTACGAATTTATTATTCCAATGCGCAGAGCCTGTTGGGAATATAGGAACTACACTACATAGGCTGTACTAACGTATTCAGTCTCGATTAATTTACCACCTCCCCCAGGGGCTTTTAAATGTTGGGAGAGGGGTCAATAATTGTGCTGACTTTTCTCCTTTAGCCTGCAGTACTATATTGTTTTATAAAATGTATAACTCTTCAAACCATCTTTGCTCTTACGACGTACGTCCGCGATTTCCGTAATTGCTTTTAAAAGTAATATACGCTTATTTAAAGTTTTAAAAAACTATTTTCATGATTATCCCAGATAATGTCTTCCCTTAATATGTACATTAAATACATAAATATATGTTTTTGAACAATTAGAAACTTTCCGTGACTCTAGAGATTGATTTCTTATTATTGGGAAACAAAGTTGTTATGTTTATGCAGTTGTCAAAAACTAATCCCTTCTTGTGAATTAGAGAAAACTTCTAGTGACCTCTGAGCTAGCTGGCACTCACAATTAAGTCTAATAGATTCGGTAGAGACCTAGTCGACCTCAGTCCTACGTCTAAACTACAGGATTTATTATTCCAATGCGCAGAGCCTGTTGGGAATATAGGAACTACACTACCTGGCGCCCAACGTTTGGTAAGGCAATAGTTTAACGCTACATACTAGAGTAACTCAGTCATGTTTTTCACACAGACCCCTTTCTCCCGTAAACACTCCAATAGACGTCTGGAGTGGGTAAAAGGCTAAATATCCACCACAACTGAGTAGGACGAAAAATCCTATGTATTAGTTTTTGGTTTGTTCAACGTTGAAGGATACAGTGTTCCAAAATATTGTGCACCTTACCTTTGTTTCCTTGAAACTTGTTCTGCAAACTCTTCCATCAGTAAAAATAATGGTTACTGATGAAGAATTAGCTGCAGCAGAAGCACAAGCAGATTTAGATGACAGAAATAGGTTACAGAATGACCCAGATGTTATAACCATCCGGTAAATGTAAGGAAAACTATAACTTACAAACTAATAAATAATGGAGTATCATCGAGAGGTGGTAAAGTAATCTTTGTTATAGAGGCACATGAATATCGGCAGACAGAGGTATTGTATTCATCGATTCACTTTCCTCCAGCAGATGGTGGAACACACAAGTTTCACTACAACAAAGTAGAGGAACCTCCAGAGGAATATGTTCCTTACGAGGACATTGAAATTCCATTAACTTACCAAGAGCATCAGCTCTGGTTTAAAGGCGCCCTAAAACATGAAAATCACATTACCAGGCTTGGTCCACTAGGTAGACCAGGAGCTACATGGCCGGTACTAGCCAGCTATACACCACAACCTGACATTGAAAAAATTACAGGTTGAGAACTGTTAGCTCAGCTAAAACAGTTAATTAAAATACATAGACAATTGGTTTAATATGTCATGCGGACCTTAACAGTACAACCTACTGTAAGGATTCCACAGCACACCCCTCACCAGGGGAACACAAACAAAATCACACCACAGACTGTACAATCAGTCATTGGTAAAATGCCTGCCAAAAGGGAACAAATTTCGTTTTGGTTAGCACAAAAAATATCTCAAATGAGGCAGTATTCCCTGAGAGTACACCTCATGAGAAACACAGAATTCTGACAATCTGTTTACCAATGGGGATAGCACCACATGCGGAGGACTGTGACACTTGGGGTACAGTCTTTACTTCAATCTACACAAAAACACATGGGGTACCATCCATGGCAGTGATACCAGACGTTCTGAGACAGATTCAAAATGAATACGGTCCAGAACTGGCCTTAAATCTAGGTATGAAATTACAGAAAGATTTCAAACAGGTCTTGGCTATACTATTAGCCAACATTAAAGGTGAAGCAGCATCCGTGGCAATCTGCCAAAAGTTAAAAGAAACAGATATAACAGACCGACCATATGAGCTTGCAAGAATTATTGAAAAATCATATGAAGAACTAGGAAGCGATAGTTTGGGAGTGAAACCATTAAAACCCCAGCTAACTGAAAATCCTGGAAAGGTATTTATTAAAAAAAATCTCACTACAATCCTTTGTTTCCTGTCTCCAAACTTGACAATTCATATTGTCTAGTTTTGGATTACAGACACTTAAACTCCTGTTGCAAAACATTTGCAGTACAAAATGCACATAGTGCAGCACTGATGAATAACATTGTGCAGAAACAATATAAAACCACATTAGACATTTCAAATGTGTTTTTCTGTCAAAACATTGCACCTGAAAGCAGGCATTTGACCGCTTTTTCAATTATGGGGACACAGCGACAATTTTGCCGTCTCCCCCAGGGATTCAAGAATAGTCCAGGGTTATTTTCAGCCAGAGTAACAGAGTTACTACAAACGTACAATGATGAGGCATTATCATATGTTGATGGCATCTATCTTACAGATGATAATTTGGACGTGCACTTGAAAAGAGTGAACACCATAATACTTGGGTTTGCTTCTGAAGGGTACAAATTCAATTTTAAGAAATCACGAATTGCCCACCTCAACGTCCTATTCTTAGGATACGAGTTATCAAGTGAAGGCAAAAGCCTGGCAGCAAACTTTCTAGAGAAATGTGTGCTGCTCCAAACTCCAAGAACGCTGAAGAACTTACAGTAATTTCTAGGTTTCCTGAATTTTGGAAGAACATATGTTCTGAATTACGCAGAAAGGGTTAAACCTCTCTACGAACTAATCAAACCTGATTTCGAACCAACTAATTGGACTAAAGCGCACACAGAAATTTTGCGTTCAGTGTAAACAGACATGTTAGCATAAACACAATTAAACACGTGATAATGAGCGCAACCTTGTGATCCGAACCATCCCAGGGAGATGCGGATACACGTACCTGACTTTTAATGAAGGTGAAAAGGTACCAATAGCATATAAATCACACTTGTACACACAAAAGGAAATAAAATTCACTTCTGCAGAAAAAATTCTGACAGCGGTTCAAACTGCAGTAGCAAAAGAGAGAGCCCTGGTACAGGGTCAACGCATAATGATCTTTGCACCCGTATCTGCCTTGGAGTCAGTGACAAAAGCAAGCATTCCCAATGCAAAAGCGTTACATCCAAGATGGATACAATGGGTTAACTCTCTTGCTGCAACATACGTTGAATATGTGTTTGACCCCTACTTAAAAACACAAGAATTCCTACAATACGAGTACGAATGCCCTCTGCCGACCGTGATTCTGCCTCTAGAACATTACGGATGTATAATCTATACAGACGGATCAGCGCAGCCCGCAGTTGGGGGTAAACAAGCCTATAGTGCTGCGTGAGCGATCGTTAAAGGTTGTTGGCACGAAGGTAAATTCAGACCTATGGTCACTAAAACTCAATCACTCGGAGACTGTACAGCTCAGCAAGCTGAATTACAAGCTTTCAAGATAGCGCTTGAAAATACCGATCACGAATTTCCCACACTAATAGTGTGCGATTCGTATTTCCACGTTGAATCTTACAATGAACATTTGCAGAACTAGGTTCAAAACGGTTTCAAAAATTCAAAAGGTGGCACAATTAAGCATAAAACGCTTTGGGAACAAGTAGTTCTTTTGCAGAAAGAACTACAAAAGACTCACGTGATTCATACACTGAGTCATCAACATGATGGCGTTCACGTTACAGGGAATTCATTGGCTGATGAAGCCGCGAAGGCAGCTGTGCAAACGGCTTCCGTAGCTACAATCACTCGTTCGAAAAGAGTAATAGACGTTGAAATGTTACTAGCAGTAAAACCTCAATGGAAGGCAGCTATGCAGCGTTACCTCTAAAATATCCACTCACAAATACATACATAATTGATGCAAACTCCGTTCCTTTTGCTCAAATCCCTAGAGTGGGGGACAGAGTAATTACAAACAGGAATCGGAGAGCTGCTTTGGTACACGAAGCACATATGGGAGAGGGTCTGAGACACAAAGGTATCTTAAAATCTCTAATAGAATTAGAAAAGATGTACTGGTGGCTGGGACTGGGAGTTGATGTGTAAAATTTAGCAATTTATTGCCCTAACTGCAACAGAAATTGCAGCAGCGAAAGCCACCAGATACCTGACTACAGAGTAGCCAGCCCAGTTCAGATACCATTGCTAGACAGCATTAGACTATCTACACGCAAACGTTACATTGAACGGATGCGGTCCCACAACTACTAGGACAAGATTTATTTGGATGTGACGCCAGAACTGTTATAAAGGATTTGCGAGTCTTTATCGGCACAAACGCAATAGGCACGCTACATTCTAACCAAGGTCCTGCTTTTAGCTCTCGAGCTTACAAGGAGGCCATGGCTAGTTTGGGTGTTGCATTGCGGTATTCTAGTCCCTTCCATCCTGAGGGTAATGCGGTAGTGGAAAGAAAAAACTGTGACATAAAGCAATCCATAACAGCTAAAGTATTAGGTTCGGTTGATGGGTGGGTCAAACATCTAATAAGTGTCCAACGTAGTCTTAACAATCTGCCAAGAAATTCTCAGAGTGGAATCACTCTGTATGAATTACTGTTTGGAACTAGAATGTTAATCAAAGACCTGATTGTCAAACTTCAGTGGTGGAACAAAAAGCCTTTGATGTCAAAGATCATTTGGCTGTCTTTCAGGACTTAAATGAAAAAAGAAGAAGTCTGAGTAACACAATACAGAAGCCAACAACCACTGAAGAAAAACCACCTGTCCCAGCAAGACCTGTCTGGTTTCCAAAGATTCGGGATCTAGTCAGGGAAAAGATCGCGGTAAAGAAGGAATTTGGGACTTCTTACAGAAAAGCAGTACCTATCTTGGCAATCCAAGGAACAAGATCAGTAGTACTACCACCTTGCTGGTAAAAGGGAAAACAGAGTTGTGTCCATCGACCTGGTCAAACCACATCATGTGGCCAATAATAAGTAGTAGGCTACTTCGATAAACCTGCAGTGAGAAAAGAAGGACTATGCAACAAAACCATGGAACTCATGACTCTTGAGACCCAAATAACAGTTTGTCAAGAAACACCTGTCTACAATGATGTAGCCTCTGACTATACAAACATGACAAAGGAAGAAGCAGCTGTAAAGATTAATAACAATCCTGATGCAATTCCAACAATTGACAAAACTGCCTCTGGCTATTTTATCAACTTTGATACATTTTCTGAGGATCCCAGTGAGCCCGAAGATGAGCCAGCAAATAAAACTTTCAAAGTGAAAATAAAAGAACTCTTTCATCAACTTGAGAAAGCATATCTGGTTTCACCATGGATTGAATTTTGGATTGTGGTAGCAGTAGTTTTCCTCCTCCTCTGGCTCATTCTGGTTTTGAGTTTGGGAAGAATGATAGATGGAAAATATAATACAATGGACACAGCAATCAGAAAATCAACCTAATAAATCTTCCCATCGTGAAAGAAGAGATCTGTCATCAGTGAACATCACAGCCGTTCCTATACCTGGTGGTATAGCATGGGCTAAAACTGAGTATGACATCTATGGCCAGGTAGAGCTTCTGAAGATTCCAAACCAGTGGAAGATCTCTTTAAGTGACTTTGTATCACCAAACACATTTTCTGATGATTGGGACTTTGAAACTATTAATAATATTATGTCAGATTTAGAGATGTCAGCTAAATTTACTGATCATGAATACCTACAAGGTTCATCAGATTATGAACAAATGTAGTGTTTTAATTATTATGGTCACCATTATTTGCATAAATCTGCAAACCCTAGAAATGTTTATACATATAATCAATGGGAACACTCTCCAACTCCGCCAAAAGGCAGCTCAAAAACGTTCTATGAAAAGTTTTCATACTTCACAGGGTTTAATGTTACAAATCCAGAAACGTTTTATTTCAAAAATGAGAATAAGACAGGAATGAAAACAATGTTGACCAATACTAAACAAATTTATTCTGCAAACTTTTATGCTCAGCTGTCTACATTAGGTTTTGCATTTTGGAAAGACAACATCGAGACAAAAACTGTCTGGGGCACAAAGGACTGACAGGTGCAAGGTTTAGAAGCCCTGTTCAGAGCCTGCTTTATACCAGAACAAATAATGTTTTTAAATGACACTGTTCAACAAACTTCTTGTCTTGGCTTAGCTGAGATAAAAGGTTTAAATAAACCGTTTATACCTAAACCCACATCTGACAGTGATAATACTACAGAAGAGGAGGTAAACATACCGTATATTTTAAAACAGAACAGAACTAATCCTGATTGGAAAAAATGGTTAATCTGGCCCACAGACACTAATAACTGTGATGAATAATTCCTGGAAAAAAACACAGGGGTTGACAATAAATAGGCCAGATCAAAGATACTCCCAGAGACAACATCCAGGGATAGTAACTACTTATAGTGTAGGAAAGCTTTGCCTTGAGTGGCTACAGAAATGTACACTTCCGTAAATGAAACAACACTTATCTTTACTTAAAGGAGGCAATGATTTGCGAGATTTCTTAATGGGGCCTCGCATACCACGTCAAAAACGTTTCATATACGCCGGTATATATGCTGCGTACAAGGAAGCTTGGAAAGTGACGCAAATAGAAACTGCAGAAAGAATACGAGAAATTGATAGGTATATATATATATATATATATATATATATATATATATATATATTCACTGAAAAAAACCATAGGTTTCACACCAGTTATAGTTAGCTGAACAGTTTACTCATACAAAACCATTGAAATTCCCACGTTATAGTTAGTTGGACTCACGTTGCGCGCAGCGTAAGCGCGTCAAGTCATGTGACCTTAAAATAACACTTTTCATTGGTTGCTAACAGTTTTTTTTTACAAAGAATGAAATCCCCACCCATTTCCTTCACTTCTTCTTTCACTTTTGTGGCTGAAAGACCTGCCTTTTTGCTCTCAGTTCTTTGTTGGATATCTTGGATTATCATGGCTGCCAGACCATCCAGCAGTGAAGATGACTCCAATGAATTCATAGATGAAGAGCCTCCTCAGCCGAAAGTCAAAGAACATTTCATCTGGAAATTTTTGTCCATACCTGATGACCAGAAGAAGGTAAATGCTTCAAAAGTAGAGTGCAGGATCTGTCACACAGTCCTGTCACAGGGTGACCCCACTAAAAAATATTATTTTGGGAACTCCACAATGATTCGCCATGTGGGGAGGAAGCACCCTCAGAATTTTGCCCGGGAAAGTGTCAGGGCTCTGGCACAAGAGGTTCCCAGTGATGGGGCCTCTACATCAACCGGAGGACCAACAACATCGGTGAGGGGGAGATCACAAGAGCTGGTTCCGAACATTCAGCCTGCATTTAACAAAGGCGTCCTTAAATGCAGAGACTGTGATCAGCTACTTTGCTATGGGGAGCAATGTGTTCTGCTCATGGTTCGAGCATTGGAGAACCATCGCTGCCATTCCCAGCCCTAATTTTTATTTATTTGTTTGCTCCTGTTGAGCAGTTTCCATTCCCTGTTTTTGTTTTTGTTCTAAAAAAAGAAAACAGAAGAAAAAAAAAGTTCTTTTCAGAACTACCTCCAATTCTCATCAAAGAGCTTTATTCTTAAAAAAATGAAAAAGAGTAAGTGAAGTGGAGTGCATTGATAAAGGAATGGAAAATGAGTAAGAAAGAACAGAAAGGTATGAGAGGAGAAAGGAAGTGAAGTAGGGTGACTGAAAGAAAGTGAGTGTTGGGAAGAAAAGTAAGGAGAAGGAGAGTGAACATGGGGAATGTGGATATTCAAAGAAAATGTAGAAAAGTAACGGGTGTGGAAGGGTAAGAAAAGATGCATTGCTGGAGTTGCATCATTTTTGTGACACACTCCAGCAATGCATCACTTTTGCGCTTACAGATACATCTGAAATACTGATGTATCTGTAAGTACTTGCAACATAATACGTCATATATTTAATATGACGCATGAGTAGAAGACTGAAGGCCTCATTTATGAGGCCATGCGTCACTTTTATGCCACCGGTAAATCACTTTTTGTGACGCACCAGTGCTGTTAAAAATGCACCTTATTGAGTCATATTTATAAAGTGACGCATCTAGGTAGATGCGTCACTTTGTAAACCCCTGCGCCACATTATACCTACGTCAGGTGTAATGTATGCAAAAGGAACGTATTGATGCAAGAAAGGGTCGTAGAGGTGACGCAGTGAAATCTATGAGATATCACTGCGTCACTTTTATGACGCTGTAGAGTCCAAATCTTGCGCCTGTTTCACAGCAGGTGTAAGACGGATGCAGACCCTTTCACATGGGCCTGGCCCCATCTGAAAGGATGCATTGCTGGAGTTGCATCATTTTTGTGACACACTCCAGCAATGGATCACTTTTGCGCTTACAGATACGTCTGAAATACTGACGTATCTACTTGTGTCATAATGCGTCATATATTTAATATGACGCATGAGTAGAAGAATGAAGGCCTCATTTATGAGGCCATGTGCCACTTTTACGCCACTGGTACGTCACTTTTTGTAATGCACCAGTGCTGTTAAAAATGCACCTTATTGAGTCATATTTACAAAGTGACGCATCTAGGTAGATGCGTCACTTTGTAAACCCCTGCGCCACATTATACCTACGTCAGGGGGCTACGCGGAGTGCGGAGGTGGGCGTAGTTGATTTCACGGCATCACCTCTACGACCCTTTCTTGCGTCAATACACCCCTTTTGCATACATTACACCTGACGTAGGTATAATGTGGCGCAGTGGTTTACAAAGTGACGCATCTACCTAGATGCGTCACTTTGTAAATATGACTCAACAAGGTGCATTTTTTACAGCACTGGTGTGTCACAAAAAGTGACGTACCGGTGGCGTAAAAGTGACGCATGGACTCATAAATGAGGCCTTCAGTCTACTACTCATGCGTCATATTAAATATATGACGCATTCTGTCGTAAGTACTTACAGATACGTCAGTATTTCTGACGTATCTGTAAGCTCAAAAGTGATGCAATGCTGGAGTGTGTCACAAAATTGTCACAACTCCAGCAATGTATCCTTTCACATGAGGCCAGGCCCATGTGAAAGGGCCTGCATCAGTCTTACGCCTGTTGTGATACAGGCGCAAGATTTTGACACAACGGCGTCCTAAAAGTGACGCAGTGAAATCTCATAGATTTTACTGCGTCACCTCTACGACCCTCTTGAGTCAATACACCCCTTTTGCATACATTACACCTGACGTAGGTATAATGTGGCGGAGGGGTTTACAAAGTGACGCATCTACCTAGATGCGTCACTTTGTAAATATGATTCAACAAGGTGCATTTTTTACAGCACTGGTGCGTCACGAAAAGTGACGTACCAGTGGCGTAAAAGTGACGCATGGCCTCATAAATGAGGCCTTCAGTCTTCTACTCATGCATCATTTAAATATATGACGCATTATGTCGCAAGTACTTACAGATACGTCAGTATTTCTGACGTATCTGTAAGCGCAAAAGTGATGCATTGCTGGAGTGTGTCACAAAAGTGACACAATTCCAGCAATGCATCCTTTCACATGGGGCCAGGCCCATGTGAAAGGGCCTGCATCAGTCTTACGCCTGTTGTGATACAGGCGCAAGATTTTGACACAACGGCGTCCTAAAAGTGACGCAGTGAAATCTCATAGATTTCACTGCGTCACCTCTACGACCCTTTCTTGCGTCAATACACCCCTTTTGCATACATTACACCTGACGTAGGTATAATGTGGCGCAGGGGTTTACAAAGTGACGCATCTACCTAGATGCGTCACTTTGTAAATATGATTCAACAAGGTGCATTTTTTACAGCACTGGTGCGTCACGAAAAGTGACGTACCGGTGGCGTAAAAGTGACGCATGGCCTCATAAATGAGGCCTTCAGTCTTCTACTCATGCATCATTTAAATATATGACGCATTATGTCGCAAGTACTTACAGATACGTCAGTATTTCAGACGTATCTGTAAGCGCAAAAGTGATGCATTGCTGGAGTGTGTCACAAAAATGATGCAACTTCAGCAATGCATCCTTTCACATGGGGCAAGTCCCATGTGAAAGGGCCTGCATCAGTCTTACGCCTGCTGTGAGGCAGGCCCAAGATTTTGACACAACGGCGTCCTAAAAGTGACGCAGTGAAATCTCAAAGATTTCACTGCGTCACCTCTACGACCCTTTCTTGCGTCAATACGCCCCTTTTGCATACATTACACCTGACGTAGGTATGATGTAGCGCAGGGGTTTACAAAGTGACGCATCTACCTAGATGCGTCACTTTGTAAATATGACTGAATAAGGTACATTTTTGACAGCACTGGTGCGTCACAAAAAGTGACGCACCGATGGCGTAAAAGTGACGCATGGCCTCATAAATGAGGCTTTCAGTCTTCTACTCATGCGTCATATTTAATATATGACGCATTATGTCGCAAGTACTTACAGATACGTCAGTATTTCAGACGTATCTGTAAGTGCAAAAGTGATGCATTGCTGGAGTGTGTCACAAAAATGATGCAACTCCAGCAATGCATCCTTTCACATGGGGCAAGTCCCATGTGAAAGGGCCTGCATCAGTCTTACGCCTGCTTCGAGGCAGGCCCAAGATTTTGACAGAACGGCGTCCTAAAAGTGAAGCAGTGAAATCTCGTAGATTTCACTGTGTCACCTCTACGACCCTTTCTTGCGTCAATACGCCCCTTTTGCATACATTACACCTGACATAGGGATAATGTGGCGCAGGGGTTTACAAAATGACGCATCTACCTAGATGCGTCACTTTGTAAATATGACTGAATAAGGTGCATTTTTTACAGCACTAGTGCATCACAAAAAGTGACGTACCGGTGGCGTACAAGTGACGCATGGCCTCATAAATGAGGCCTTCAGTCTTCTACTCATGCGTCATATGTAATTTATGACGCAATATGTCGCAAGTACTTACAGGTACGTCAGTATTTCAGACGTATCTGTAAGCGCAAAAGTGATGCATTGCTAGAGTGTGTCACAAAAATGACACAACTCCAGCAATGCATCCTTTCACATGGGGGCAGGCCCATGTTAAAGGACCTGCGTCAGTGTTACGCCTGCTGTGAGGCAGGTGCAAAAATGAGGCCTTCCGTCTTCTACTCTTATTTTTTCTTTCACTTTCTCTGTTTCTTCACTGCCATACTTACTATACTTACCTCACACTTACTTGTCTTTATCCAGTCTGTATCTCCACTCTTTCTAAAACATCACTGCTCTTTTCTTACCCTTCCACCCCCCGTTCCTTTACTACATTTTCTTCGAATATCCACATTCCACATGTTCACTCTCCTTCTCCTTACTCTCCTTCCCCACACTCACCTTCTTTCAGTCCCCCTACTTCACTTCCTTTCTCCTCTCATCCCTTTCTGTGCTTTCTTACTCATTTTCCTCTCCTTTATCAATGCACTCCACTTCACTTACTCTTTTTCATTTTTTTAAGAACATAGCTCTCTGATGAGAATTGGAGGTAGCTCTGAAAAGAACTTTTTTTTTCTTCTTTTTTCTTTTTTTAGAACAAAAACCAAAACAGGGAATGGAAACTGCTCAACAGGAGCAAAAACCAAAAACAAATTTAGGGCTGGGAACGGCAGCGATGGTTCTCCAATGCTCGAACCATGAGCAGAACACTTTGTTCCCCATAGCAAAGTAGCTGATCACAGTCTCTGCATTTAAGAACGCCTTTGTTAAAAGCAGGCTGAATGTTCGGAATCAGCTCTTGCGATCGCCCCCTCACTGAAGTAGTTGCTCCTCCAGTTGAAGTAGAGGCCCCATCACTGGGAACCTCTCGTGCCAGAGCCCTGAGACTTTCTAGGGCAAAATTCTGGGGGTGCCTCCTCTCCACTTGGCGAATCATTGTGGAGTTCCCAAAAGAATATTTCTTAGTGGGGTCACCCCGTGACAGGACAGTGTGACAAATCCTGCACTCCACTTTTGGAGCATTTACTTTTTTCTGGTCATCAGGAATTGAAAAAAACTTCCAAATAAAGTGTTCTTTTACTTTCGGCTGAGGAACCTCTACATCAAGGAATTCATTGGAGTCATCTTCACTGCTGGATGGTATGGCAGCCATGATAATCCAAGATATTATTCCAACAAAGAACCGACAGCAAAAAGGCAGGTCTTTCAGCCACAAAAGTGAAAGAAGAAGTGAAGGAAATGGGTGGGGATTTCATTCTTTGAAAAAAAAAAACTGTTAGCAACCAATGAAAAGAGTTATTTTAAAGTCACATGATTTGACGCGCTTACACTGTGCACACCGAAGCGTTTCCGGGGGCGCTTACGCGGCGCGAACGTAGGCTCTTCCGGGGGCGCATACGCGGCGCGAACGTAGGCGCTTCTGGGGGCGCTTACGCAGCGCGCCTAAGTGATGTTTCAATAGTTTCACGGAAATGCAAAATCATTTTCATTTCGTAAATCAAAAATACTGCTTTTATAAGTATGGTACTAAATGTCTTGCGTTATTATTTACTTTTCATACATATTTTTCTACACGAACGCAGAAATAGCGCTCTGGGTGCGCTCTCCGGAGAGCTTACAGGTGCGCGCACCCAGACAGAGCGCCCCAGGAAAAAAAAAAAACATTTAAAAAATATTATTATAAAAAAAATTATTAATAATTAATACTTACACAAAACAGCAAATAAAAAACATAAAAAATCATAGGTTACAAACTCGATATAGAAAGGAATTAGCTTTTAAAAAGTCTTTGAAATTCAGTGAAAAAACCATAGGTTTCACAAATGTTATAGTTAGGAATTAGCTTTTAAAAAACCTTTCAAATTCACTAAACAAAACATAGGTTTCACAATCATTATAGTTAGGAATTAGCTATTAACAAACCTTTGAAGTTCAATGAAAAAAACAGAGGTTTCACAATCGTTATAGTTAGGAATTAGCATTTAAAAAACCTTTGAAATTCACTGAAAAAAACATAGGTTTAACACCAGTTATAGTTAGCTGGACATTTTACTCATACAAAACCATTGAAATTCCCACGTTATAGTTAGTTGGATTCACTATAACTCGCGCACCCGCAATCCACTGCTGATGATGTCACATATTACATCATTCATTCAAACCCAAATCAACGTACACACCTCAGATGCTGCACGATAACATCGATATTTTCCAGGAAGCTGCAGTTAAGGACATTAAGGCACTATATTCACAGACACTGAGGAACAACAAACACAAGAACATTTGCAACAAAAAATATACAGATTTGGTGGCTAAAATCCAGCAAAATGGAAATGTTATTGTTCGCCAATCGGACAAGGGGGGCAATATTGTATTATGGGCGAGAGAACTGTACTTAGAGGAGGCGGCCATACAGTTGAATGACATCACCTGTTATAGACATTGCGATCTGGCTGTCATCAAAAAATCTCACAGTACCTTTTATTCCATGCTTATGGGTTGGAGATCATCGGCGCTCATCAGCATGGACGAGCTAAAATATCTTAAAAATGATTTCCCCATAATGCCTGTCCTCTATTTGATCCCTAAAGTTCACAAGAATCCCGAGAAGCCCCCAGGCAGGCCTATTATCTCTGCATGTGGGGGTTTACTTGAAAAGAATACAATATATGTGGATTCATTTTTACAGGACTTTGTTAGGGGACTGCCCTCTTATATCCAAGACTCAAGTGACTTTCTGAGGAAGCTCAGTAATGTTCAATGGGATCCAACTTACCTGCTGATCACACTTGATGTTACCGCCCTATATACTAGCATTATCCACGCGGATGGGCTGAGGGCTGTAGCGCATTACTTGGGGCAACGTCCAATTGCATTGGTTGAACATAACAAGATGCTGCTGTCCATGATAAATTTCTGCTTAAATAACAACTATTTCATGTTCAACAACAACATTTCCAGCAGATCAGAGGGGTAGCCATGGGGGCCGGTTTCTCTCCCAGTTACGCCTGTCTCCACATGGGGTACTGGGAGAGACGGGTCCTCAGTGGTGAATACTCTGCCATATGTAGGGATCACATCGTTCGGTGGTATAGATACATCGACGATGTCTTTTTGATCTGGAAAGGAACTAGTGAACAGGCAGCAGGATTTATCGCTCAGTTGAATGTTAACAACTACAACTTGTCGTTTACCTCAGACATCAGCAACTCACATGCCACCTTTCTTGATGTTGCAATTGATGTTAACAACGGGGAAATTGTAACATCTTTGTTTAGGAAGCCCACAGCAGGAAATACAGTGCTGCATGCTCATAGTCATCACCCACCACATCTAATCCCCTATGGGGAAATGCTTAGGATTAGAAGAGCGTGCAGCACTGAAGCCCAAAACAAGACAGCGCAAGAAGCATGCAGATTGCGGTTTCTGGCCCGTGGCTACCATGAAAAGGTAGTTGAGGCAGCAATGAGAAAAACCAATGCTATACCTCGTTCTGAAGCCTTAAAACACAAGAGGTTGCACAATCCCATTACAACACCGGTGCAACAACCTGTCAGACTTATATGGTCTTTTAATAGCCAACATGGGGCTTTACGTAAGATCATAAACAAACATTGGGGTTTGGTTAAATGTGATCCGATCATAGGCAATAGCATGCCCAAGAAACCGGCAATAACTTACCGGAAAGCCTTTTCACTACAGGATGCACTTGTAAAATCGAGTCCCGAATTAGTGGTTAGGCAAGATTGGCTGGCTGGCAGTAAAGGCTTCAGGAAGTGTGCTTCATGCAAAGCTTGCATACATGGGGTTAATAAGACAGAATACTGTACCCCCTTCTCCGATGCCCCCTGTAAGATCAATAAAAAGCTCACATGCAAAAGCGACTTCTCAGTATACGTGCTGGAATGCCCGTGCGGATTAAGATACGTGGGCAGTTCCAAATTACAGGTACATAAAAGGGTCTTACAACATCTAAGGGCCATAAAGACCAATGACTCTGTGTATCCTGTGGCCAGACACTTCAGGGAAAAGCACAACAGCAACAGTGCATTACTGAAGTACTATGCCATTGATTCCATCGCACCAATGAGAAGGGGTGGCAATAGGGAAGCCGCATTGAGGAGATTGGAAACTAGGTACATCCTCATGCTAGACAGCAAGGCACCCAATGGGCTGAATGCATCAGAAGATTTTTACACCTGTCTTTAGATCATTCCTTCACTTCCCTTAAGTTGCATGGCTGTTCCTTGATGACAACACAGGTAGTCATTTCAAACAATCGCGTTAAACGGCTATTTGTATGTATTTCTAGCTTGGCCGGAGCGGTTTCTGACCTTTGTTCATGTGTTGTCATAGTGTCGAATAAGATGTTCAGATATCCTATCACTCCGATAGACAGACTTGGTTATAATCACTTTAACATCTGTGATGCATTTGTAATAATATCAGGTTGTTTGTCTTTTTTAACCACATCCACTCAGCACTTTATGTTCACACTTATTCAGCAATCAATGTGGTGATTTTACTATTATCCATGTTAGCCCGATCTGTTACAATTGCTTATACGTTACCGCAGGGTTTTAATCTTTTGGTCACTAATGAATTTTAATTAATTTTTCATTGATGATCCCCTCAACATGAAAAATTTTGGTAAATATATTGGTCTCAAAGGTATATACAACTGAGTAAATAGCACGGTCTTGTCCTTTATACGGAATTATGGATTTAGCCACATATATGTCACACGATTTACAACCGGACCCTGCATTTGTATATGTATATATTGACCAAAATGTATATATGTGCCTAGACAATCATGACCTGTATTGTTTATAAATGGATTTAACCATGTATTGCACGTTTTGCATGTAACTAAGGGCTTTATCAATTCTCAAGGATTTATCCTAATACTTGCATTTTGGATATGTTGCGGTGTATGGTTAATTTCAACATTCAAGTTAACACGCAGTATGTTTACTATGTTTATTACACCGTTGTAAATACCGCTATGTTGATTGGCTAACGCTAAACGCACTTGCACTTTAAAATTCTGCCGTTCCCCTTTGGAATGCCATGTGACCAAGGCCTCTGGGAGGCCGAAACGTGATGCTGTCCGTGTGTTGCAGAATAAACTAACCTTACTCACGGAAAAAAAACTTTGGGTCTGCTGTTTTCTGAAGGCGGTGTTGTTACAGATTACTTCGTCGCTGTGTGCTGAGAACCCGTGTGGATATATATATATATATATATATATATATATATATATATATATATATATATATATATATATATATATATATATATATATATATATATATATATATATATATATATATATATATATATATATATATATGAAAACTCTTCTCCAATAGCCCGGTTACCTCGGCAGGAAAAGCGCACAGTCCACCGTGGCTTCGTCAGTTAAACATTATTCAGGTTCCATAGCTGGCGCTACAACAGCCATTACGTATTTCGTCCCTCACAGGGGACTTGATCACATGACGCGCTTCTGGTAAGTTCGTTGGTTTAAATATTTTTGCTGTTTTTTTGCTTTTTGTGATGCTAAGACCACGTGATTAGACATTTAAAGTGACAGTGCTATATATACTCAATAAAGTGACAGTGCAAAACAAACCACCCTATTTGACTCACAATACTGTTAGGAGAACAGCCAAAATTGTTGCATAAATGCGTAACAAAATTTAATATATTTCATGTAATGTCTGAACAACAAAGTACTCACATATGAATATTTCACTTTAAATATAAATATATAAATATAAATATACATATAAATATGTATATACATAATTTCATCTAGTAAAATACAATTGTCTTGGCCCGACCCAAATAAAATGCCAGTCTATAAGACTTGTTCAGTATGGATCCACAGAACTCAAAATATACATACAGGTAAAGTCCTGAAGCACAACTTATATGGTCCAGTCTTAATTGCAATTTCAAAAAAATTCCAAAATTCATATATGAGATTATTTTTGAAACATGTTCTCAGTAAAATCCTAGCCTCCTATTAGCATGTCCTAATGAACGATATTACAGTTTAAATACTGTCATTACTTATCTCTATTTTATAGTTCACAGGGCGGGGTGTACAGATTTGCCATGTTCAAAAAAAGTGCAAAAAGCAATGTTTACCCAACTGTGCAAACCAATAAATACATATTTGATTAAAAGCAACATTTGAAAGCAGCTGCAATCTTGTCCTAGTGAGATCAATATCTGTCATGGGGATCTAGGGAGACAAGAATACAAAAAATCCAATCTTAATATTGTATACTGATGATATTTCCAAAATGACTGCTCGTTATTGTTTATTATTGTTTGGGTGATCTACATAAATATGTTTATAAAAAAGTGATGCATGAATAAATAAGTATATACACATATAAAACCACAAAGGTTATATATACATAAATAAATAAATATTTAAAATTCAACACCGCCATTAAAGTTAGAATCACTCAGACTAACAACAGTCAATATTCTGTTCATTGAAGTTAACCAAAAGCAGTTGACAGTTTATGTTTCAAGGCTAGAGTGTAGTTCCTCTGTGGTATTTAAACCCCCAGGATGTTTAGTATCTAGGTTCAAGATATATGTCATTTCCAATCTACGAAGGGCTTTAGCTCGATCCCCTCCTCTCTTGCTTAACGGGACTGAGTCTATTAGATAGTATTTACGCTCCTTTGGATTTTCGCCATGTTTTTCATTGAAATGACGGGCCACAAGATAGGCAGGGTCATTATTTTTGATTGCCCTGATATGTTGAAGCACTCTTTTATGACCTTGTAAGATGGTACTGCTTACATACTTTAAACCACACGTGCATTCCAATACATAAATTACATGATCTGACTTGCAGTTTAATGCTTTGTCAATGGCCATTTCTTTTTCACTGAAGGGGGTCTTGTATTTTGTCATAGACACCCCATGTTGGCATGCCTTGCATGTTTTGCATTTGAAGAAGCCATTCCATTGGGATAGCCATGTATTTTTAACAGGTGGCCCACAAGGATAATTTTTTACCAGTGAATTTACTACGGCGGTATGTAACCGCCGGTTGTTAAGGAACTGATTTACCAATGATAGGATCTTGCTTGATAAGGTGCCAATTTTTCTTAATTATTTTCTGACTGCACCCTCCTGTTGGTTAAACTTAAGAATGAACCTGAATTTGTCTTTAGACTTGTTCTTATCTATCTTTTCATGTTCGATTTTAAACAAACTGTTTCTGGTTGCCAAATTACTCTTGTTAAGGGCTTTATCTAGACATTTTTTGCCATACCCTCTTTCTTGGAATCTTTTTATACATTGGCCCTGAGCTTTCATCAAATCCTGGTCATTGCTACAAATTCGTGTTAAGCGTAGTAATTCCCCATAGGGGATGCTTTGAATTAAGTGCCCAGGATGGGCACTACTCGCGTGTAAAATAGCATTCCCTGCAGTTGGTTTACGGTGCACGCGGGTCTCGAGCTTGCCTGATTTAATATATACCTCCATGTCCAAAAAATTAACTGATTCACTGCTGATGCAGGCACTGAAATTAAGGTTTAACTGATTGGTGTTGATTTCATCAATACATTTACGTGCTTCATCGCCAGTGCCATGCCATATCAAGAAGAGGTCATCTATGAACCTCCACCAGGTTTTAATGTGTTTGGCCATAGTTTCATGATGTTGTACCATGAGAACCAGCTCCTCCCACCATCCCATATGCAAACAGGCATAGCTGGGGAGAAGCTGGCTCCCATGGCCACACCTCTTGCTTGTTGGTAATAGGAATTTTGGAATAGGAAGATATTGTTTAACAGGCAACTCCCTGTCATATTCCATAGCATATCAGTGTGCTCACTGTGTTCAGGGCCTCTGTGTGACAGATAGTATTTAATGGCTCCTAGCCCATCCTTATGTTTGATTGATGTGCATAAGGATGTCACATCCAGTGTGATTAACAAGAAACCTTCATTCCATTTGAAATCAAACATTTTTTGTAAAAAATCACCAGTATCACGAATGTATGATTTTAAAGATTGGACATGTGTCTTGAGGAAAAAATCAATATAGATAGAAGTTCTTTCAAAGATGCTATTCCTGGCTGAGATTATCGGCCTATCTGGAGGATTGGTAATGTCCTTATGTATCTTCGGAATGAAGTAGAGGATGGGTGTTACTGAATTGTTGTTTTTCAAATAATTATATTCATCCATAGTCAATAGTCCAGTACTTCTCCAAGCAGAAAGCTTTAGATTATACGCTCCATGTGTGGCCAGGAGTGTTTGCTTGCTACATCTTTTGTAACAATCAACGTCATTCAGTTGTTTCATGGCCTCGCTGATAAAGTCTTCCCGTTTCCATAAAACAGCCTTTCCACCTTTGTCCGCACTTCTGATGACAATATCATGCTCTTTATCTAGTTTGGCCATTAACTGATGGTATCGAAGTTCCTTTATATTTTAACTTCGCTTTTTATTTGTATAGCTGGTATTCAGAACCTTCCTGTTCAAGTTTTTTAAGTCTTGAACTACTTGTTCTTGGAAGCTATCTATGGTGTCCTTCAACATCATCGGGTAGATATATATATATATATATATATATATATATATATATATATATATATATATATATATATATATATATATATATATTCACTGAAAAAAACATAGGTTATAGACCATATATAGTTAGGAATTCGCATTTACAAAACCTTATTTTACTCACACAAAACCATTGAAATTCCATATATAGTTAGTTGCACTAACTATATATCGCGCACCCGCAATCCACTGCTGATGATGTCACATATTACATCATTCATGACATGGTCAGTGACATCACTGATGACATCACTGATGACATCTCAAATGACATCACTGATGACATCACTGATGACATCTCATTTGACATTACTGATCACATCACTGATGATATAATTCATGTGATAATACAATGAACCTCTTCAGACTCTAATATAACCTTAGATACAATCAGTGTAAACAGACACTCACAGACTGTCACTCATCCATGGAGTTACTCACACACCTAGTCAGTCATGCAAAGAATCAATCACACCTCCATTTCCTCAACTATACAGTAATACAAACTTTACTTATTCAAACATATACTAACAAATATTTACTCTCTTATACAATCCCTGATACAAGTTCACAATGATCCATACAGCCACTCACACATTCACTGGCTCTTATGCACAGTTATTTATATATGTCAACTCTCACATGTACTGTGTTTTACATATGTACTTACTTTGACATGTAGCACTGAGATATCCATTCACTCACCAATACACTCATGCACACAGTCAACCGCCCATACAGCTGTTTCCACATGCACTTTTGAAACCATACGTCTAGTGAATCAACTGCTCACACATCTATGCACAGAGTCATACACCTCCCAGCCACCCACACACACACTCAGTCTCCCATACAAATACTTGGGTAACCAATCAATAACCCATATAGTTACTCATATAGCTACTTATCAACACATGCAGCAGTTAACAGAACAACATTGGCCATTTTGAAGACTGCATGTCAGAATGTTTTAATGAAATAGAAAAGGATTTGAGAAGTCACTCAAAATGTGCCCTAATTTTTCATTCTGCAGCACTAATCATACTTTCTATGGCAAAATATACCCCCTCATGTTGTTTCTTTTTAAATTAAATGTTTTAAGAGTTACCACTTTATTCCAATCAAGATGGCTTCAGGTGTGCCATACCTTTGTAATAAGTAGGACTGTTAGCGCTCTAGTTGTTCTTTAGAACACTCTGGGACATTCTGTCATTGGCTATACTTGGGCTACATCTGGGTGATATTTGGGCTACATTTGGGCTCTTTTGTCTCTGGTGGCCATTTTGGGAAACTGCATGTCAGAATGTTTTAATGAAATAGAAAAGGATTTGAGAAGTCACTCAAAATGTGCCCTAATTTTTCATTCTGCAGCACTAATCATACTTTCTATGGCAAAATATACCCCCTCATGTTGTTTCTTTTTAAATTAAATGTTTTAAGAGTTACCACTTTATTCCAATCAAGATGGCTTCAGGTGTGCCATACCTTTGTAATAAGTAGGACTGTTGGCGCTCTAGTTGTTCTTTAGAACACTCTAGGAGGCTGCAGTAGAACACAAAGGAATCAACTGACAGTCTCTGTCCTTGTTGGATGTACATGTTTTACTGAGAATGTCAGACTTCATTTTCACATGACTGAGAAAGATAATGTGAATTTACAGAAAATATGCTTTCAGTTTAGCTTATAGATCCCCTTCCAAACCACTGTGGGAAAATCATGAGATATTAGTTTTCTTTCAAACAATATTCATGATATCACAGCAGAAGGTTTTTTCACATGGTAAAATCACCTTAGAACCCACCAAAATTCCTAAAACGAGTATGGTACCATCAACAAATGATTTATAATGTAACTAAAGTCCTAAAACCCTCTATTAACTACAATGCTTTTTAATGAGGTGCTATCATGTATATTGGTCCCAAGATGGCTGCCAACACTTCTTGGATGAAGTGCTGACAGCCAATCAGATCAGATGTGTGGTTAGGCTCCGCCCAGATATATATCTTTTTTTTAACCTAAATTACTCAAAATCCACTGGAGCACATATATTGAGACCTAGCAAAGGCACATCGGGCTAACAGTCCCTACAATTTTGCCAAGTTTCGTGCAAATCCATTCAGCCGTTCGAGCTAAAAGTGAGGCCAACCGCCCTATGGAAATTAACATGGGAAAAACGTGTTTTGGGACCCCCCTTTTTTCTCGGCCCCCCCTTGATGAAACCCCCCCAAATTGTCAGGTGCTGCTCAGAAACAAAATGTTCCATTTTCCTGAAAATTTCAGCCAATTCCGTCCACAAACGCCAAAGTTATTAGACATAGAATTTTCAAAAATCCCATAGAGAAAAAATCCTAACTATATATACCTACTGGCGACCGCCAGTAGGTAATATATATATATATGTGTGTATATTACCTACTGGCAGTCGCCAGTAGGTAGTTATAGTTAAAACCTAGTTTCCATAGGAAATCTGCAACATTCTATTTGAAATAACGTTGGCGCCGGTGGACGAATCTTCGCAAATTTCTCCAAGAAAATGGCCTGCTCCCTTCCCTGAAAGTTTGGGGGTGATTCGTGAAGTGGGGGCTGAGAAAAAAGGGGGGTCCCAAAACGTGTTTTCCCCATGCAATTTTCCATAGGACCTTTAGCCAGGCTACAGCCCGAACGGCTGAACGGAATTAAACCAAATTTGGCAGAGAGGTAGAGTTCAGTTTGCAGATCACGATTTTTGTTAAATGGTGTACATCCGTTCAGTAGTTCCTGAGAAAATCATAAGTAAAATCATAAGTATAGCTATAGAAGCTTACCGTACTCTGCACTGTACTCTGTACAGTTTGCGTACAGTACTCATACGTACGCGTACCTTTCTGAGCACAAGCTGCATGCTCATTGGCTGTCAACTGTCTGTCAATAGGACCCGTACCCTCCAGATATGCCCCCGCCGCCCATCCATCTTGTTTAGCCACTATTTACTGATCGCAGGTCTCTTCTCCGCAGAACGCCCCTCAAACCCATTAATCTAAGGGACGGGTGGGTGGGAATTTCAGAAAGCCGGCCTGGGTCTCGAGAATGGCCAGGAGCCGGCGTGCAGTCAGGAATCCAGGAATTATAGCGGGAACAGAGACCCCAGACACAGGGAGTTGACCCTAAATAGGCCCAGAGTATCCACCCCCTGACCTTCGGGTCACGCGATATCGCCAGAGCGGAAATGGGTCGGTCAGACGCCGATTGGGCCGTCCGCCCGACCAATCACCAGAGACCAGAGGCAGGGCGGGGTCCGGAGAGGCCGGGTTCTAAGTGCGCGCGTCATGATTCTCCACGCTTGTCATAGGACCCGTACCCTCCAGATATACCCCCGCCGCCCAACAACCCTAGACATGCAAGATCCCCACATTTGAAATCACCAGAGATTCAGGTGGGGTTAAAAAGGCCATGTTTATTCACACATTGTATAAACATGACAAGCAATAACATGCATATCAAAATCACAAGTTATAACATAACTACATTTATGAGCATATCAGCTCGATGAGCATATCAGCTCTATGAGCATATCTGCTCCATCACCTTCCCAACCCTAAGGGAGGAACACCATCTGGTTCGCATCTCGCAACTGGGTATCCTACGCCAAGTGCCGTGCACCTGCCCCTTAGAGTGGTGGGTCCCGCCCTTCTATCCTTGTCCGCCATTACCGGGGCCCACCTCTCGACCACCAGGCTGCCCGGGGTCGCCCGGGAGGCTCGAAATCTGTCACCCTAGCCTCCCCAGCCGGTGGTCACTTCCTCCCAGTGGAGAGCTTGCCATATCCCCCCTCAGAGCTGGCCTATAGAGCCCGGCAAGTGGGCTCCCATCCATCTTGTTTAGCCACTATTTACTGATCGCAGGTCTCTTCTCTGCCACAGGGGTGGCCAAGGCCCTCAGGTCTGACACCCTCCCCACCTGCGTTCAGAATTAATGACCAGAGTTCTTGGATTAACGTATAAGTTCCATAGTCCGACAAATGCACCCCATCCTGGTGGTACATTGCTTCTCCGGAAATCATCCGGTGCTGGAGGTAGCGCAAGCGGCCCTTCACTGAGCACAACCTTGCTAGCTCGCCATTCAATCGCCTCACAGAGACGTTCAAAGAACTCCTGGGCCCCATGCCCTGCGTGATATCATGCCAGACCAGACTAGTTTTGTTGATGAGAACACATGCCCCAGCCAGGCAAACTCCGCTAGTAGGGCTTCCTTGACAGCCAAGCGCCCCCTGTCGACCATGTCGTTGCCTCCCAAATGCAGGATAATCCAATCCAGTGATTTATGCTCTCGTGCCCTGAGCTCCTCGACGATCCGCCTCAAATGTCAGATCCGCATCCCTCCAACGCCGTGCCCTACGAAATCGGTCTCGCCCAATGCGGCCGGTTTCACCACCTCTCTTCGCTGCAAGCGCACCGCCGCGCGACGCACGAAAGAGTGTCCGATTACCCATACCACGGAAGCGGGCATACTAATCACAAAGGAGAGAGATGGAACCGTTAGACACTGCACACATATGCATTACAACAATTCAGTCCTTACATAACGTTTGTAACAATCAGAGGTCCAGCGACCTACACCTTTTACCATGATGGGGGGTCGACCCGCCCCAGCCGCTAAAGTTGCGGCGCCAATCCTAAAGGAATGAGAAGAATAGCCCGCTGCTCCCAGTCCCAGGTTCTCCAGGTCCAACCCAAAGACTGCCTTAAACTGGAATTGCGAAAGGCAATCCCCGTTTTCGTGGACGAAGAGAGCCAACCCCCCCCCTGCTGGGCGTCAGGCTAGGTACGCCTGCATACGGGATACGGGGCAGGCTGCTATCCCTGGCAGGCTGCTATCCCTGGGGCAGACCGCAACTGAATGTTGACCCCCTTTCCCGCCTGGTCTGTTTTGGACCGTCTTAACCGCACTACTAGGCCCCCCGGGGAAATGGAGATATTGTTGAGCTGCAGGCCCCCCCCCCGTGGTCTACTCTGGAGGCCCCCACAATCTCACCCAGGCGGAAGGCCCCGTAAAAAGCCAGGCAGAAGGCCGCCCCCAGCATGATTCCCTCGAATGGTGACTGGCAAATAACATGTAAATGTAAATGTAAATGTAAATGTAAATGTAAATGTAAATGTATAGGCATTTATATAGCGCACTACTTACCCGTAGGGTCCCAAGGCGCTTCGACCGCTGCGAAACCCTTCCTGGCTTCCCTGAGAGATGGTCCCTTAATGGGTATCTCCAGGGTGAGACCAGGCATCCCCGGCGGTCTGGTGGGGCCGTTAGTGAAGATGAGGCAAGCTAATGCCCAGAGTTGCCGAGTGTGATCGCTGATCAGAGTGGGCACCGAGGCGAGAGAATTATCGAGTCCGCTGACCCTGGTCCAGAAACCTGCCGCGCCGGGAATCGAACCCTGGTCCCGGGCCGTCTTCTGCTCTCGGGTCTGCCGCCTCTAACCAGTGAGCCACACTACTTCACTACACTACAGGCAGTACCCCCAAAATATCAATCAAGGTCGGGAGATCCAAAGGCCTACGACAGTCCCGCCGTGACCCGTCTAATCGGGCCCATCCCGCTAAGGCCTTCCTGATCAAGAATGAAGCCCCAGGATCCCGCTCCCCCGCCACTTTAGCAAAGAAGCCTATCGCCGACAGGGAAGCCTTAGCATAAGACACAGTTTTGCCCTGGTCCCGCAGAACCTGTAAAAAGGCGCACATTGTTTCAGTTGAGAAGACCCTTCCCCCACCCAACTGTTCAACAAATGATTTGTAAACATTAAACTGCGACTGATAGGCGTGTTTGGTGCGATCACTCAGAGAGGCACCTACCAGCCCCGCTAAAGCGGGGCTCCAATTGTCCACAGTGACGTAGGGAACGTCGTCAGGCGCTCTTCCGCCTGCGGGTGGAACCTCCGGAAGTCCTGCAACTTGGAACGAGACAAAGCGTCAGCAGCATGGTTATCAACACCAGGTATATGCGCAGCCTTAAAAGTCAAATTCAATTTCAAGCATGCCAACACCAACAATTTCAGCAACCTCAGCACGTGTGGGCAAGTCGCCCCCTGCCGATTGATAACCTGAACCACTGCCATGTTATCCGACCAGAAGGTCACGGCCCTGTCCCTGAAGCGCTCTGCCCACACTGTAACTGCCACCCAGATGGGAAAGAGCTCTAAAAAGGCTAAATTCTTAGTCAGGCCCGCTAAGTGCCACTCCGCTGGCCAGACCGCCCCACACCAGGCAGGGCCCAAGATTGCCCCAAAAGCAACACTACCAGCTGAATCGGTGTACAGTCCTAGTTCTTTACTAGACACCAGCGGCGCGGGCCACACCACCCGCCCGTTGAAATCTGCCAGGAAATCCCGCCACACCTTGAGGTCCTCCCTCACCCCTGCCTTTAACCTCACCCGGTGATGCTTCTGGGTAAGACCCACCATCGCTCTGGCTATAGACCTCGAGAAAGGGCGTCCCATCGGAATGATCCGCAAAGCAAAGTTGAGCTGCCCCACAAGCACTTGTAACTGGTGCAGGGTCACCTTCGGACACGCCAATGCCGCCTCAATGGCTACAGAAAAAGCCTTTACTTTATCTATCGGCAATCTACATTCCCCCGCCACTGTGTCAATTTCAATGCCTAGGAAGGACATGCACGTGCCAGGGCCGACTGTCTTGCTCGGTGCCAGTGGCACCCCAAACTCCTTCAACATCGCCACCAGCTGGCTTAGGGCCAACGCGCAGGCATCCGACGAAGCGGACCCATTACCATGAAATCGTCTAAGTAATGCACCACATCCGTACAGCCTGACTTTTGCGAAAACACCCATTGCAGCATTGAGCTAAAGGTCTCAAAGTACTTGCAGGAGACCGCACAACCCATCGGCATACATATCTCATAATAAAATTGCTGTTGGACCTGGAAGCCTAACAAATGATAATCCTCGGGGTGTACCGGTAACAAGCGGAATGCTGACTCAATGTTGGTTTTTGCCAGTAACGCCCCTCGGCCTACCTCCCTCACTTTCTGAACCGTGGCATCAAAGGACGAGTACGTCACTGAGCACACCGCCGGGTCTATGGCATCGTTTACCGATGCACCCTTCGGTGCGGATAAGTTATGGATCATCCTCAACTGTCCCGGCTCCTTTTTGGGGACCACTCCTAAAGGGGAGCAGACAAAGTTCTCCCAGGGAGGAGCCGGGAAGGGGCCTGCTATTCGGCCTAAGGCCCACTCTTTCTCTACCTTTGTGGCCACTACTGAAGGATGGGTTCTTGCTGAAACCTGGTTCCTACACTGGGAAATAGGAGGGACATGCGATGCCGGTATACGAAAACCGCTGGAAAAACCTTCGAATAACATCCTGGCAGCTGCCCTATCTGGATACCTGCCCAACCAAAAGATCAGTTTCTCGATGTCAACAAGAGTAGGCAGATTAGGCTTGGGGAGGCTTGATATCCTTAGGGGGGTTGCCCCCTCGCTCTTTGGATTTCTCATTGCACCTTGACTCAGGATGGGACTTTTGACCGCAGTAGGCGCATGCGTGCTTGAACTTGCACTGCCCCGGGGGCCACGTGCACCCTTTCCCAGCATGTACCTTTCTTCTCGCCCGGCCCTCCCTGGGAAGTCCGAAAGGGCTGCCTACCCGGGTGTTCCCTATTGCATACGCTCTCTAACCAAGCATTGACCTCAACCTGATCCCAACAAATGGAGGGATTTTCTTCCTTCGCCCAGCGAAACTCCCTATCATATGTCAGCCAGGCAGACCCGCCATAAGTGGCCTGCGCCTTTACAATCTTATTAGTGTAAAACACCAGCGGAATCGCCAACTCCGGCCTTTTTTCCAACAACACCGTAACATAAACGTGAAAGCCGAACAACCAATTGGTTATAGTCTCCTCTATCCTAGGTCTCCGATCTCGGAAGGAATGATCCTTCCCCTCCCTGTCCTTGTAATCCTCTTCCCGCCTCTTCGGCCTGATAAGAGAGAATATATCCACGTAGGCACCTCTCCAAATCTTCTCTCGCATTTCCGTACTAACATGCGTAGCTAACATCCCTGACTGGGACAACACGTTCCCCTGGCTAGTTCCCACCTCGCTGTTCCCTAGCGCAGTGTCACCAGGCTTACCTCCTGTAGGTGGCACCGCTATCGCTGTCGCGGGGGGCTGTGCTCTGATCGCTACACTGGGCAACGCTTTGCGCGACTCGACTAAAAGCGCCAACTGCCTCTGAACATCCTGCAATGTGCCCTGTTCTGTGACCCGAAGAGGCACACACGGTGCTGCCGCCCCAGCGCTCGCTCTCTCTAGTACCCTTTCAGGGGCTGATAATTGGCCCACTAGGGAGGAAACTGACGCCAGCAAGTTATCCAATGGATCGCTAACGGCTACCACTGCGGCCACCGGCTGCGGCGGGAGTGGTGCCGGATGGACCGTAACTAATGGTACCGCGCCTCCCGGCGCCAACGCCCTAAGCGCTTCCCTAATCTCAGACAAAACTGACCCCACTGGGTCCGCTGATGTGTCTGCACCCGGCTCAGGATCTGATGGAAAGACCCGTTCTGCATCTGGAGGAGGAGTGGGGACGGGACCTACTGATCCCTCGTCCTGATTCCCCCCGGCAGGATTAGGCCTATTTTTCGTCCCTTTCCCTTTTGGCTGCGCCTTGGCCTTCTTCTTTGATGGAGGACAAGCCGCCTTCGGTCGCACCGCCCTGCGCGGCCGCTCTACTACTTTGGGCTGCTCCCCCTGGGAAGAATCACTCTTGTCCCCGCTATCGGGGTTCTCCTTGCTCAACTTTTTTAGCAGCAATTTCATAATCTGCGCTAATTCAGGTTCAGAGTCCTTTCGCTTTTGTCCTCCCTTTTTTGGCGCCATGCTAACTATCGCGTGCCTCGCTCTACCTCGCTATAGCACCTAACGCGCCCTGAGTTCCCTGTTCCCTCACCCCTAAGCACCGTTCACGCCGCCCGGCAGGAGCCCGTACCACGAAGAACCCCGCACACAGCCGTAAGCCCCGTAAGGAAGCGACACTCCAATCCCTACCCTGCACCCACCGTGACTCACGGCTGCCCACAAGGCCCCCGAGGCACTCAACCCCCTACCTGGCTACACGAACGATGCTCAGCCCTTCTGCTTCTGGAATTTCGGAAAGCCGGCCTGGGTCTCGAGAATGGCCAGGAGCCGGCGTGCAGTCAGGAATCCAGGAGTGATAGCGGGAACAGAGACCCCAGACACAGGGAGTTGACCCTAAATAGGCCCAGAGTCTCCACCCCCTGACCCTCGGGTCACGCGATATCGCCAGAGCGGAAATGGGTCGGTCGGACACCGATTGGGCCATCCACCCGACCAATCACCAGAGACCAGAGGCAGGGCGGGGTCCGGAGAGGCCGGGTCCTAAGTGTGCGCGTCGTGATTCTCCACGCTTGTCACACTCCAAACCAGAAAGTGTTGGCAGCCATCTTGTGCCTCAGTAGACCGAGGCACAGGAAAGCAGAAAAACAAACGTGTAGAATGCAAAAAGAGGGCAGAGTACAAAAACCCTGACCCCCTCGGCGTGCTCAGGGGGTCCCACAAGGACCCCCAAGGCCAAATTTTCTTTTTTTTTCCAAAAAATTGTGGGGTTCAAAACAGTCTGCTTTTTTCAAATTACCCCCCGGGCGGGGGACCAAATCCCGGGGGCATAACGAAAAAGAAGTGTGGGGGGCCCCAATCCCCCCCCATAGTGTCCCGGGGACCACCGCCCCCAGGGCAACGTCATTATTTTGCACCTCTCTGGTGCATACTGGAGGCTCCTGGTAGGCTAGTTGGCCCCCAGGGACCCCCAGTATGCAAGGGGAATTAGTTACCCCTCTGCAAATGCGCCAGGGGGCTGCATTGCAGAGAGGTGTAAAAAGGGGCGTGGTCTCATTACAGCTCTCTGCAACGCAGCCTCCTGGTGCATACTGGAGGTTCCTGGTGAGCTAGTTAGCCCCCAGGTACCCCCAGTATGCAAGGGAACTTAATCCCCCAACTTAGAACACTCTACAGGGCGCGTTTGCACAGTGGTGAAGGTAGGGGGCGAGGCTTGAGTTGATGTGAGTGCAAACATGCCCTGAGGTGCGTTTTAAGTTGGGGAATTAATTCCTGTTCAATCCAGAGGTCCCCTAGGCGGCAACTAGTCCAACAGGTATCTCCAGTATGCGCCACAGAGCTGTGTTGCAGAGTGTTGTGAAAAGGGGGCGTGCCCTTTGAACACCTCTCTGCAACACAGCTGCCTGGTGCATACTGAAGGTACCTGGTGGGCTAGTTGGCTCACAGGGTTGAAGAGGAATTAATTCCCCCATCTAAAACGCACCATAGAGTGTGTTTGCACGTTACCTCAGGCCCCGCCCCCTTCCTTCACTATTGAGCAAAATATTCCTGTAAATTCTGCCGAACTACTGATCCTGAAAAGTAATTCTAACCAAACTTACAGTAACTTGAATATCCTTCCATAGGCTAACATTGACTGGTTTCACTTGGAAATTCTTCTAAGTGTGGAGTTTTGGAACGTAAAAAAATTCCTTTAAAATCAGCCGAACTACGAATTCTGATTTACTCACCTGTTATCAGGAGAGACCTCAGAGCTGCATCTTTCAGCTCACTACTATTCCTGAAAAGTCAATTTAACAGTACTTACCAGTAACTTAAATTTCCTTCCATAGGATATCATTGCCTGATATATAATATGTATATAAATTAAAAAAAATATTACATAAACAAAATATTACAATTTCGATCTTTTTAAAACAAATTATTTTCCAAAGTGGTTGCAACAGGGCAGTCTAGTAGGATAAGGGGAGTGGCTATTCTGTGTAAAGGAAATCAGGTAAAAACAGGGCGGACATTAATGGATAAGTAAGGACGATGGGCAATAGCAGAATGTAGTTTTGAGGGAAAAACACTGACATTATTCACAGTTTACGGAGCCAATTTAGATGATCCTGAACCTTTAATTGAGGTAAATCTGGAATTGCAACTTGGCCCCAACCGGTGTTGGTTTGTGGAGATATGAATATTAATTTGACTAACAGGGCATTACAGGAAGGGGCGGCCTTATATAGGGGGCGTAAGCCAAAAGTTTATAAAGCTCTGTATAATTTGGTTCAGGATCACGGGTTGCTGGATGTGTGGGGCAATTTGAGGGTACAAGGCAATGGGTATACATTTTATTCTTATCCCCACAAGAAACTGGCTAGATTAGACTACTTTTTTACCACAGCTTCATTACTGGATGGTGCAACAGTTAGCGTTTATCCCAGAATCACTTCAGACCATGCGCCCATTGTTGTAGAGATACATCGGGGGTTAAGTAAACCAAAACACTCACAGTTTACATATGATAGGAAGTTGGGATTAAATAAAGATTTTGAAATACATATGGGAAGGTGGATTCAGCTCTTCTTCCAGGAAAACAGGGGGACGGCCACCCCAGGTATAGTATGGGATACCTTTAAAGCCGGCTTTCGTGGTGAATGTATGAGCTTCACGTTTTGGTTGCAAAAGAAAGCTAGACAAGAGCTAGGTATTTTATATCAGCAATTAGTACAAGCTGAAACTTTATTAATGAATGGAGTAGTCACCGGGTCGAACGACCTAAGTAACCTGGAGGATCAAGTTGCCAAATGTAGAGCGAAAGTGGTGGGCTACTGGAGTGTAGAAAATGCAAGGAAGTATCTAACATCAAGGATGGAAAAACATGAACATTCTGACACAATTGGTAAAAGGTTGGCAATCCAGCTTCGGATGAAGGAATCGGCCAGAAATATTGACGCAATGAAGGATGCAATGGGGGTGTCCCACTCTGACGCTTATGAAATCCTTCTGATTTTTCAGCAGTTTTATACTGAATTATATGCAGGGACTGACACTGATGGGTCGGATTGGTTGGAAATGCTTGAAGGGGGTCTAAAAAAGCTGGACCCTATAGTAGCGCAGGGTTTGGAGGCTCCGATTACTGAGGAAGAGTTGGAAAGGGCAGTAAAAGGTTTACAGATTGGCAAGGCTGCTGGCCCTGATAGAATACATAGTGAGGTTTATAGACAATTTTACAATATTATTAAAGATGAGTTGTTACTGGTTATTCAGAAGGCCCAGCAGGGAGCTCCTCCTAGAACTTGGTCAGATGCTACCATAGCGTTTTTTTGTAAAAAGGGGAAACAGCCGGACCTAGTAGGATCCTATAGACCTATATCGTTACTAAATGCTGATAATAAAATATACTCGAAAATTTTAGCAAATCGACTTTCTGACTGTATTGCCCCCCTAGTCTCAAGCCAACAGCATGGATTTATTCCAAAAAGAGGGACAGTAGAGCACGTTAATAAGGTCATTACACTATTTGATACTGCAGCTATAAGAAAAAATGATCTTGCGCTTATTTTATTAGACGCAGAAAAAGCATTCGACCGTGTGCAATGGGGGTATATGTGGAAGCTAATGCAGAAAATGGGGTTTGGACCAAAATATATTGTGGCTATTCAGTCTCTATATCAAACACCTACGGCAAAGATTTCCGCAATGGGTCTAATTTCAGATTCTGTTAATATAACACGTGGCACACGTCAGGGATGCCCGTGTTCTCCTCTTTTGTTTGCTTTATATATTAACCCTTTTTTAGAACAAATGACTGGCAATATTTTGATCCCACCATATCAAGTGTCTGAGTATTATTTTTCCGTGTTTGCCTACGCGGACGACATTGCCGTGACAACAATAAATCCTGGCCACGCCATTAAAGAAATTGAGAGGCTGGCAATGGAGTTTGGGCGAGTATCAGGATATAAACTGAATGTGTTAAAAACACAGATCTTGTGCTCGGAGACTGTACTATGGCAAGATAGCAGAGTGGTGAAGGAGGCCATATATTTAGGTATTCAACTGCGGGCTAACATGACAGAATTAGTTGAGGTCAACTGGACAACACTGATGATTAAAATTAAGAACTCATTGGACAGGTGGGAACGTTTATACTTAACTATTATTGGACGGACCAATGTTATAAAAAGGAATGTGCTACCAAAAGTTTTATATCTATTTAGGTGTATTCCCTTGGAGTTCACAAAAGATAAGCTACGGGTTTTGCAGTCGAGATGTGGAAAATTTATTTGGAGCCCAGGGAGACCTAGACGGGCAATGAAGTTTATGACATTACCAACTGATAGGGGAGGGATGGGAGTGCCAGATTTTTTTTTGTATTATATAACTTGTTTTTTACTAAAGATGAGGCTCTTGATAACTGGGGTGATGGAACAGGATATGGCCTTTGCCCCTTCTATTTTTGAAATACGGTTAGGGTCTGTTGCAAAACAAATATTATTTAAGGAAATTGAGGGGAGTTACTATAAGCGGACCCGCTTTAAGGTAGTGATGGGCGCGGTCAAGGTATGGAAGTGGGTTGCTAAGACAACAGCAATAAGGAAAATATCCTACTACACGCCCTGGGACAATTACTGACTTCTACCTGGTATATTTTTAGATGATATGGCAATGAGATGGCAGCTCAAAGGGGTTAGATGGCTAGGAGATATGTACAAGGATGAAGGGATTTGTAAATCTTTTGAGGAGCTAAAAGATCAATTTCTGTTTCCTAGAAGCTTTTTTTAAAATTTTTTGCAGATACGAGATTATTTATTTCACCAAAAAGTTGTGCTTCTGCCAAATAAAGTCGTGGAAGGAATTACGAAGTTAGTAAAAATAGGAACGCTTTACCAAATATTACTTAGTGAACGGAGTGATGATTTAGAAAAAGTACGGACAAAATGGGTGGCTGCGTTGGAAGATCAAGAAATAGATCTAGACGACTTATTATTATTATCTAAGGAGGCACTAATGTCGGCTAATTTAAAAGCCCAATTTTTTAAGACTCTGTTCGATTTATATTACACTTCGATTTGAATGTCAAAATGGGGTGGAGGGACCGACGGCAAGTGATTTCGATGTAGTGCTGATGATGCGGACAGTGTTCATATCTTTTACAGTTGTGTTAAACTTCAATGTTTTATTACAGATCTTGAGAAGTTCTTATCCCTGGTAATTGGAATACCTTTAGCTATTACTCCAGCTATGTTGATACTGGGGAAAATACCAAAGGACAGAGCAATTGAGCCTTTACATCAATATCGCTACCTTATTTTCTTTGCAATGACTGTCGCACGCCTATGTATAGCCACGGAGTGGCTGAAGGAACACCCGCCTGTTTTTCATCACTGGCGTGCCAAAATGCTTAGTATGTACAACTTAGAGTGGGGTCTTTTTTCTATTAAGGGTGTAAGGAAGAAAAGACTGGGTATAAAAATATGGAGGGCTTTCAGAGATTATTATGAGCAGTAAGAATGGTAGAATGGAAGACACATTGTTTATGTAATTTGATGGATGTTTCTCGCTGGCACAACTGACATTAGGTTATTTACTCATTTTTGTAATGTTTTTTTGTTTTTTCTTTTCTTCTTTTGTTTTATTATTATAATGGCTGTAATGTAGCGTTATGTAATGTATTTGTACTGAACTGTCATTTTTTAATTGTAATTTTGCTGTGAACACTTAAATAAATAAAAAATAAAAATAGAATTACTTTTCAGGATCAGTAGTGGGCTGAAAGATGCAGCACTGAGGTCTCTCCTGATAACAGGTGAGTAAATCGGAATTCGTAGTTCGGCTGATTTTTGAGGAATTTTTTAAACTTCCAAAACTTGACACTTAGAAGAATTTCCAAGTGAACCAGTCAATGTTAGCCTATGGAAGGAAATTCAAGTTACTGTAAGTATGGTTAGAAATACTTTTCAGGATCAGTATTGCGCTCAAAGATGCAGCTCTATGATAACAGGTGAGTAAATCAGAATTCGTAATTCGGCTGATTTTACAGGAATATTTTGCTCAATAGTGAAGGAAGGGGGCAGGACCTGAGGTAACATGTGTGCAAACACGCCCTGTGGCGCGTTTTAGGTTGGGGAATTAATTCCTCTTCAATTCTGAGGTCCCCTGTGAGCCAACTAGCCCGCCAGGTACCTCCAGTATGCGCTAGGGAGCTGCGCTGCAGACAGGTGTTCAGAGGGCACGCCCCCTTTTTACAACACTCTGCAACGCAGCTCTGTGGTGCTTACTGGAGGTACCCGTTGGACTAGTTGGCCCCTAGGGGACCTCTGGATTGAAGAAGAATGAATTCCCCAACTTAAAACGCGCCACAGGGCATGTTTGCACACATATCACCTCTAGCCCCGCCCCCTACCTTCACCACTATGCAAACACGCCCATACCGTGTTCTAAGTTGGGGGATTAAGTCCCCTTGTAAACTGGGGGTCCATGGGGGCCAACTAGCCCACCAGAAACCTCCAGTATGTGCCAGGGGCTGGGTTGCAGAGAGGTGTAAAAAGGGCATGGCCTCATTACATCTCTCTGCAACACAGCCCCCTGGCGCGTTTGCAGAGGGGGAACTAATTCCACTTGCATACTGGAAGTCCCTGGGGGCCAACTAGCCCACCAGGAACCTCCAGTATGCGCCAGGGGGCTGCATTGCAAAGAGGTGTAATGAGGCCACACCCCTTTTACACCTCTCTGCAACGCAGCCCCCTGGCATGTTTGTAGAGGGGGAAAAATTTTGCCTTGCATACTGGGGGTTCCTGGGGGCCAAGTAGCCCACCAGGAACCACCATTATGCGCCAGGGGGCTGCGTCGCAGAGACGTGTAATGAGACCATGCCTCTTTTTACACCTCTCTGCAGCGCAGCCCCCTTGCGCTTTTTCAGAGGGGAAACTAATTCCCCTCGCATACTGGGAGTCCGTGGGGGCCAACTAGCCCACCAGGAACCTCCACTATGCGCCAGGGGGCTGCGTTGCAGAGGGGTGTAATGAGGCCATGCCTCTTTTACACCACTCTGCAACGCAGCCCCCTAGTGCTTTTTCAGAGGGGGAACTAATTCCCCTTGCATACTAGGGGTCCCTGGCGGCCAATTAGCCCAACAGCAACCTCCAGTTTGCGCCAGGCGGCTCCGTTGCGTGGCCTCCTCCCGATCCCGTTAAAAAAAACAATACTTTTAAGATGGGGCTGTGTAGCCCCCCTTCTTTTTCTTTTTTTTTTTGGCGCTGGGGACCCCATCCCCCAGGGCATGCCCCCAATTTTTATTTAAAAAAAAAAATCCGGAAGGGGGCCGCGTAACTCCCTACCCAGGGCCATACTCCGCCCGGGGACCACACCCCCGGGGCATGGCCTTTTTTTAAATTTATTTATTTTTAAAATTAGGAGGGGGCTGCTTTGCCCCCCACCTGTGGCCACCTTTGGCCCCGGGAACTTCAGCCTTTTTGGGAGGGGGGCCACTTGGCCCCCCTCCCGGGCCACTTCCTGCTCCATCCCCAAGGCCTGGCCCTCTTTGTTGAGGGCTGTGGGCGGGGTCCCCAAGCCCCCCACAGTCCCTGCCGGCTCCCCGCATCCTGCGGGAGCCGGCATTGCTTTTCTGCATGGGGAGCAGCTACCATGCTGGTCCCCATGCAGAAAAGCAATAGTCTTTGGTTTTTTGGAAGAGAGAGCAGGTTTCCTGCTCTCTCTTCCAAAAACCAAAGAAGTTTGCTATGGTAGGGAGGGAGCCGCGAGGCTCCGGCCCCACCATACCAAACAGCAGTGTCCCAGGGGGTAGGCACCCCGGGACACTACAGGAGTTGGCCCTGGGGGTTGGCGGTCCCCAGGGCCATCAAGGGCTCCAGGAGGGGGGCCGCGTGGCCCCCCTCCCAACAATTGTAAAGCCCCAGGGGTGGTGGTCCCCGGGACTGGGGGAGTCTGTGATATTAGTGCCCCGGGGAGGTGGCAGTCCCCGGGGCATGTGGGGAGACTTGAGCCCCCCACACAGGTTTTTTATTTTTTATTTATTCGAAGCCCAGGGGGGTGGCGGTCCCCGGGGCTGCGGGGGGGGGCCGTGAGCCCCCGCATACTTAGTAATAAAACCCGGGGGTGGCAGTCCTCAGGGCTCGGGGGGCCTTAGAGGCCCCCATCATCAATATCAAAGCCCTGGGGGGTGGCTGTGGGGGGTGCATGTGCCCCCCACTATCATAATTCCTTTGCCCCGGGGTGGCGGTTCCCGGGGCAGTGTGGGGGGGATTGGCCCCCCACACATTTTTGCATTTTGCCCCCGGGATTTGGTCCCCCCGGGGGCTAATTTGAAAAAAGCAGACCGTGGTTTTTGGTTTTTTTCACCCCGCGATTTAAAAAAAATATATTAATATTTTTTTTTGGGCCTTGAGGGTCCTTGTGGGACCCCCTGAGCAGGCTTAGGGGGTCAGGGTGTTTCTACCCTGCCCCCTTTTAGCATTCTGCACGTATGTTTTTCTGCTTTCTTGTGCCTCGGTTCTACCGAGGCCCAAGATGGTTGCCAACACATCCTGGTTTGGAGTGTTGACAGCCAATTAGCATTCAGCTCGTGCCCGGGAAGGTACACGTGCTGTAAGCTTACGGTAAGCGCCTCAAGGTATATCTATGATTTTACTTTTGATTTTCTCAGGAACTACTGAACGGATTTACACCATTTAAGAATAAGGGTGATCTGCGAACCCAACTCTACCTTTTTGCCAAATATGGTGTAATTCCGTTCAGCCGTTCGGGCTGTAGCCCTAGCTAAAGGTCCTATGGAAAAGTGCATGGGGAAAACACGTTTTGGGACCCCCCTTTTTTCTCGGCCCCCACTTGACGGATCAACCCCAAACTTTCAGGGAAGGAACGGAGCAGGCCATCTTCTTCGAGAATTTCGCGAAGATTCGTCCACCGGCGCCAAAGTTATTCTAAATAGAATGTTGCGGATTTCCTATGGAAACTAGGTATATATATATATATATATAATCAATCAATCAAAGCATTTATATAGCGCACTACTCACCCAGAGGGTCTCAAGGCGCTAGGGGAGGGGGGTCCGCTACTGCTCGAACAGCCCAGGTCTTGAGTTGCTTCCTGAAGGCGAGGTGGTCCTGGATCAGGCGGAGGTGGGTTGGGAGGGAGTTCCATGTCTTGGCGGCGAGGTAGGAGAAGGACCGTCCCCCTGTGGGGGATATATATACATATATATATATATATATATATATATATATATATATATATATATATATATATATATATATATATATATATATATATATATATATATATATATATATGTATATTACCGACTGGCGGTCGCCAGTAAGTAGTTATAGTTAGGACCTAGTTTCCATAAGAAATCCGCAACATTCTATTCCCAATAACTTTGACGACGGTTGACGAATCTTCGCAAACTTTTCAAAATTTTTGGCCAGCTCCGGTCCACTCCTATCCTAAAAGTTTCGGGGTGATTCGTCAAGCAGGGGCCGAGAAAAATTGGGGTCCCAAATCGTGTTTTCCCCATGCAATTTTCGATAGGAACATTTAATCGCAGCTACAGCCCGAACTGTTGAACAGAATTTCACCAAATTTGGCAAAGAGGTAGTCCTTGGTTTAGACTCGTGCCTTTTTGTTAAATGGTGTACATCTGTTCAGTAGTTTTTTAGATATTAAAGGAAAAACAAATATATATATATATATATGTCCAAGAACACTCCTTAAAACAAAGAAGTCTGAGGCCACTTAGGGGGAACACAGCGGAGCATCTTTATTGCAGAAAATCACAAAGGTGTGGACGGGCGTATGCATTTCAGCCTTGTGGCCTCTTCAGCGCCCAGCGTGTTACACAGGAAAATGATGCGCCGTTCACCAGTTCTACCCCACCCAGTTCAGGTAAATACTGTGGTTACTCCTCCCCCAAGCTGTGATCTGTATCACCTGCTTGGGCTCTCTGATGTGATGTCGAACTAATGATCCCAGCATGCAGTAGAATTGCCAGGATCACCACGTTACTGCGGAAATAGCAGGACTGTTTTGCCAGCTTTTTCCTTCTGTCCCGCTCTGCCTGCCACAAACAAGAAACTCCTTGTGTCCCCCAAATCTGCACCACCATCGCATTCAGGTACGTTGTCCACGGGGGCTGTGTCGCCCGATGCAGAGTTCCATGACTCCATCACCGCTTAAATCCTCCCGTCTGCAGTGGTGTGCTCGATCCTTCCGTTAACACGGAATTGAAGAAGGTTGTGCCACAGCACAACGCCACCAGTGAAGATCGAGTCAGCTTAAGTGCAGGGACCCCAGTAGCACATCGCTGGCTTGAAGTGCAAAATATGTCCAAGAACACTCCTTAAAACAAAGAAGTCTGAGGCCACTTAGGGGGAACACAGCGGAGCATCTTTATTGCAGAAAATCACAAAGGTGTGGACGGGCGTATGCATTTCAGCCTTGTGGCCTCTTCAGCGCCCAGCGTGTTGCACAGGAAAATGATGCGCCGCTCACCAGTTCTACCCCACCCAGTTCAGGTAAATACTGTGGTTAGCTCCTCCCCCAAGCTGTGATCTGTATCACCTGCTTGGGCTCTCTGATGTGATGTCGAACTACTGATCCCAGCATGCAGTAGAATTGCCAGGATCACCACGTTACTGCGGAAATAGCAGGACTGTTTTGGCAGCTTTTTCCTTCTGTCCCGCTCTGCCTGCCACAAACAAGAAACTCCTTGTGTCCCCCAAATCTGCACCACCATCGCATTCAGGTACGTTGTCCACGGGGGCTGTGTCGCCCGATGCAGAGTTCCATGACTCCATCACCGCTTAAATCCTCCCGTCTGCAGTGGTGTGCTCGATCCTTCCGTTAACACGGAATTGAAGAAGGTTGTGCCACAGCACAACGCCACCAGTGAAGATCGAGTCAGCTTAAGTGCAGGGACCCCAGTAGCACATCGCTGGCTTGAAGTGCAAAATATGTCCAAGAACACTCCTTAAAACAAAGAAGTCTGAGGCCACTTAGGGGGAACACAGCGGAGCATCTTTATTGCAGAAAATCACAAAGGTGTGGACGGGCGTATGCATTTCAGCCTTGTGGCCTCTTCAGCGCCCAGCGTGTTGCACAGGAAAATGATGCGCCGCTCACCAGTTCTACCCCACCCAGTTCAGGTAAATACTGTGGTTAGCTCCTCCCCCAAGCTGTGATCTGTATCATCTGCTTGGGCTCTCTGATGTGATGTCGAACTACTGATCCCAGCATGCAGTAGAATTGCCAGGATCACCACGTTACTGCAGAAATAGCAGGACTGTTTTGGCAGCTTTTTCCTTCTGTCCCGCTCTGCCTGCCACAAACAAGAAACTCCTTGTGTCCCCCAAATCTGCACCACCATCGCATTCAGGTACGTTGTCCACGGGGGCTGTGTCGCCTGATGCAGAGTTCCATGACTCCATCACCGCTTAAATCCTCCCGTCTGCAGTGGTGTGCTCGATCCTTATATATATATATCTAGGTGGAGTCTAACAACACATCTCATCTTGAGATCTGATTGGCTGTCAGCACTTCATCCAAGAAGTGTTGGCAGCCATCTTGGGACCAATATACATGATAGCACCTCATTAAAAAGCATTGCAGTTAATAGAAGGTTTTAAGACTTTAATTTCACTATAAATCATTTCTTGATGGTACCATACTCACTTTTGGAATTGTGGTGTGTTCTAAGGTGATTTTACCATGTGAAAAAGCCTTCTGCTGGGATATCATGAATCACTTTTGAGGGAAAACTATTTTCTCATGCTTTCTCACATTGGGTGAACTATAAGCTAAACTGAGAGCATATTTTCTCTTAATTCACATTATCTTTCTCAGTCATGTGAGAATGAAGTCTGACATTCTCAGTAAAACAGGCACATCCAACAAGGGCAGAGACTGTCAGTTGATTCCTTTGTGTTCTACTGCAGCTTCCCTGAGTGTTCTAAAGAACAACTAGGGTGCTAACAGCCTTACTTATGACAAAAGTATAGCACACCTGAAGCCGTCTTGATTGGAATAAAGTGGTAACTCTTAAAACATTTAATTTAAAAAGGAACAAAATGAGGGGCTTCATTTTGCCACAGAAAGTATGATTAGTGCTGAAGAAAGAAAAATTAGGGCACATTTTGAGTGACTTTTCAAATCAGCTTCTATGTCATTAAATACATGCAGACTAAAACATGCACTTTGAATATCAACAGCAGACTTCCCTGGTGAGCAGTAGCTTTACTACAGTGATCTAATGAGCAACTAGAGTGCTAACATTCAGAATTTATGGCAAATGTGTGACACATCTGAATGCCCTCTTGATGGAACCAAGATAAACAAGAATTGAAAATGCAATAGATCGCGCCCTCATTTAAGTTAAAGCAATTCTGTTTGTAATTAGGTGGCTTTTTAACTTTGCTTTTATTAGAGTTTTTCAAATTTTCATGTACATAACATGCATACGTATGCATATATGTATATGTTTATGTATGCATGCATTTATATTTGTATTTATATAGATATGCAGATTATATATATGTATGTATATATATGCACATATATATATATATATATATATATATATATATATATATATATATATATATATATATATATATGTGTGTGTGTAGAAAGAGAGGTAGAGAGAGGTATAGAGGCTAGAGGTGTAGAGGTAGAGGTGTAGAGGTAGAGAGTAGTAGAGAGCGAGGTAGAGAGTAGAGAGTGAGTAATAGAGAGTAGAGAGTAGAGAGTGAGTATCAGAGAGTAGTAGAGAGTAGTAGAGAGAGTAGCAGTGAGTGAGTTGTAGAGAGTAGTAGAGTGAGTAGTATAGAGTGAGTATTAGAAAGTGAGCAGTAGAGAGTAGTAGAGAGTGAGTAGTAGAGAGTAGTAGAGAGTGAGTAGTACAGAGTGAGTAGTAGAGTGAGTAGTAGAGAGAGAGAGTAGTAGAGAGTGAGTAGTAGAGAGTAGTAGAGAGTGATTAGTAGAGTGAGTAGTAGGGTGAGTAGTAGAGAGTGAGTAGTAGAGAGAGAGTAGTAGTAGAGAGTGAGTTGTAGAGAATGAGTAGTAGAGAGTGAGTAGTAGAAAGTAGTAGAGAGTGAGTAGTAGAGAGTTAGTAGTAGGGAGTAGTGGAATAGTAGAGCGTGAGTAGTAGAGAGTAGTAGAGAGTGAGTAGTAGAGTGAGTAGTAGAGAGTAGTAGAGCATGAGTAGTGGAGTGAGTAGTAGAGTAGTAGAGAGCGAGTAGTAGAGAGCAAGTAGTTGAGAGTGTATAGTAGAGAGTGTGTAGTAGAGAGTAGTAGAGAGTGAGTAGCAGATAGAGTAGTAGAGAGTGAGCAGCAGAGAGAGTAGTAAAGTAGTAGATAGTGAGTAGTAGAGTGAGTAGTAGAGTGAGTAGTAGAGAGTAGTAGAGAGCGAGTAGTAGAGAGTGAGTAGTAGGGAGTAGGAGAGAGTGAGTAGTAGAGAGAGAGTATTAGAGTATGAGTAGCAGAGAGTAGTAGAGTGAATAGTAGAGAGTGAGTAGTAGAGAGAGAGTAGTAAAGAGTAGTAGAGAGTGAGTAGTAGAGTAGTAGAGAGTGAGTGGTAGAGAGTAGTAGAGTGAGTAGTAGAGAGTAGAGAGTAAGTAGTAGAGACAGTAGTAGAGAGTGAGTAGTAGAGAGTGAGTCACAGAGAGTGAGTAGTAGAATGTGTAGTAGAGAGTAGTAGAGTAGTAGAGAGAGAGTAGTAGAAAGTAGTAGAGAGCGAGTAGAAGAGAGTGCGTAGTAGAGAGTAGTAGTAGAGAGATAGTAGTAAAGAGTGAGTAGTAGAGAGTAGTAGAGTAGTAGAGAGTGAGTAGTAGAGAGTAGTAGAGAGAGTGAGTAGTAGAGTTGTAGAGAGTAGCCAGTCAGTGTCAATCAGTGTCAGTCAGTCTGTGTAAGTCAGTGTCAGTCAGTCATTATCAGTGTCAGTCAGTGTCAGTCAATCAGTGTCAGTCAGTGTCAGTCAATCAGTATCAGTCAGTCAGTGTCAGTCAATCAGTGTCAGTCAGTCAGTCAGTGTCAGTCAGTCAGTGTCAGTCAATCAGTGTCAGTCAGTGTCAGTCAGTCAGTGTCAGTCAATCAGTGTCAATCAGTCAGTGTCAGTCAGTCAGTGTCAGTCAGTCAGTGTCAGCTAGAGCAGCTCTGCTGACCTGGTTCTCTGGCTCTAAAGCAGCTCTGCTGACCTGGTTCTTTGGCTCTAAAGCAGGTCTGCTGGCCTGGTTCTCTCCCTCTAAACAGCTCTGCTGACCTGGTTTCTCTGGCTCTACAGCAGGCCTGCTGACCTGGTTCTCTGGCTCTAGAGCAGCTCTGCTGACCTAGTTCTTAGGCTATAGAGCAGCTCTGCTGATCTGGTTCTCTGGCTCTACAACAGGTCTGCTGACCTGGTTCTCTGGCTCTAAAGCAGCTCTGCTGACCTGGTTCTATGGCTCTTAAGCAGTTCTACTGACATGGTTCTCTGGCTCCAGCGCTACTCTGCTGACCTGGTTCTCTCCCTCTAGAGCAGCTCTGCTGACCTGGTTCTCTGGCTCTAGAGCAGCTCTGCTGACCTGGTTCTTAGGCTCTAGAGCAGCTCTGCTGACCTGGTTCTCTGGCTCTAAAACAGCTCTGCTGACCTGGTTCTATGGCTCTAAAGCAGCTCTGCTTACTTGGTTCTCTGGCTCTGGAACAGCTCTGCTGAACTGGTTGTCTGGCTCTAAAGCAGCTCTGCTGACCTGGTTGTCTGGCTCTAAAGCAGCTCTGCTGGCCTGGTTCTCTGGCTCTAAAGCAGCTCTGCTAACCTGGTTCTCTCCCTCTAAAGCAGCTCTGCTGACTTGGTTACTCTGGCTCTACAGCAGCTCTGCCGACCTGGTTCTCTGGCTCTAGAACAGCTCTGCTGACCTAGTTCTCTGGCTCTAAAGCAGCTCTGCTAACCTGGTTCTCTCCCTCTAAAGCAGCTCTGCTGACCTGGTTACTCTGGCTCTACAGCAGCTCCGCTGACCCGGTTTTCTGGCTCTACAACAGCTCTGCTGACCTGGTTCAGTGTCAGTCAGTGTCAGTCAATAAGTATCAGTCAGTCAGTGTCAGTCAATCAGTGTCAGTCAGTGTCAGTCAGTCAGTCAGTGTCAGTCAATCAGTGTCAGTCAGTGTCAGTCAGGCAGTGTCAATCAATAAGTGTCAGTCAGTGTCAATCAGTCAGTGTCAGTCAGTCAGTGTCAGTCAGTCATTGTCAGCTAGAGCAGCTCTGCTGACCTGGTTCTCTGGCTCTAAAGCAGCTCTGCTGACCTGGTTCTTTGGCTCTAAAGCAGGCCTGCTGGCCTGGTTCTCTCCCTCTAAACAGCTCTGCTGACCTGGTTTCTCTGGCTCTACAGCAGGCCTGCTACCTGGTTCTCTGGCTCTAGAGCAGCTCTGCTGACCTAGTTCTTAGGCTATAGAGCAGCTCTGCTGATCTGGTTCTCTGGCCCTACAACAGGTCTGCTGACCTGGTTCTTTGGCTCTAAAGCAGCTCTGCTGACCCGGTTCTCTGGCTCTAGAGCAGCTCTGCTGACCTAGTTCTTAGGCTATAGAGCAGCTCTGCTGATCTGGTTCTCTGGCCCTACAACAGGTCTGCTGACCTGGTTCTTTGGCTCTAAAGCAGCTCTGCTGACCCGGTTCTATGGCTCTAAAGCAGTTCTGCTGACATGGTTCTCTGGCTCTAGAGCTACTCTGCTGACCTGGTTCTCTCCCTCTAGAGCAGCTCTGCTGACCTCGTTCTCTGGCTCTAGAGCAGCTCTACTGACCTGGTTCTTAGGCTCTAGTCAGCTCTGCTGACCTGATTCTCTGGCTCTAAAACAGCTCTGCTGACCTGGTTCTATGGCTCTAAAGCAGCTCTGCATACTTGGTTCTTTGGCTCTGGAACAGCTCTGCTGACCTGGTTCTCTGGCTCTAAAGCAGCTCTGCTGACCTGGTTCTATGGCTCTTAAGCAGTTCTACTGACATGGTTCTCTGGCTCCAGCGCTAGTCTGCTGACCTGGTTCTCTCCCTCTAGAGCAGCTCTGCTGACCTGGTTCTCTGGCTCTAGAGCAGCTCTGCTGACCTGGTTCTTAGGCTCTGGAGCAGCTCTGCTGACCTGGTTCTCTGGCTCTAAAACAGCTCTGCTGACCTGGTTCTATGGCTCTAAAGCAGCTCTGCTTACTTGGTTCTCTGGCTCTGGAACAGCTCTGCTGAACTGGTTGTCTGGCTCTAAAGCAGCTCTGCTGACCTGGTTGTCTGGCTCTAAAGCAGCTCTGCTGGCCTGGTTCTCTAGCTCTAAAGCAGCTCTGCTAACCTGGTTCTCTCCCTCTAAAGCAGCTCTGCTGACTTGGTTACTCTGGCTCTACAGCAGCTCTGCCGACCTGGTTCTCTGGCTCTAGAACAGCTCTGCTGACCTTGTTCTCTGGCTCTAAAGCAGCTCTGCTAACCTGGTTCTCTCCCTCTAAAGCAGCTCTGCTGACTTGGTTACTCTGGCTCTACAGCAGCTCTGCTGACCTGGTTTTCTGGCTCTACAACAGCTCTGCTGACCTGGTTCAGTGTCAGTCAGTGTCAGTCAATAAGTATCAGTCAGTCAGTGTCAGTCAATCAGTGTCAGTCAGTGTCAGTCAGTCAGTCAGTGTCAGTCAATCAGTGTCAGTCAGTGTCAGTCAGGCAGTGTCAGTCAATCAGTGTCAGTCAGTGTCAATCAGTCAGTGTCAGTCAGTCAGTGTCAGTCAGTCCTTGTCAGCTAGAGCAGCTCTGCTGACCTGGTTCTCTGGCTCTAAAGCAGCTCTGCTGACCTGGTTCTTTGGCTCTAAAGCAGGTCTGCTGGCCTGGTTCTCTCCCTCTAAACAGCTCTGCTGACCTGGTTTCTCTGGCTCTACAGCAGGCCTGCTACCTGGTTCTCTGGCTCTAGAGCAGCTCTGCTGACCTAGTTCTTAGGCTATAGAGCAGCTCTGCTGATCTGGTTCTCTGGCCCTACAACAGGTCTGCTGACCTGGTTCTTTGGCTCTAAAGCAGCTCTGCTGACCCGGTTCTATGGCTCTAAAGCAGTTCTGCTGACATGGTTCTCTGGCTCTAGAGCTACTCTGCTGACCTGGTTCTCTCCCTCTAGAGCAGCTCTGCTGACCTCGTTCTCTGGCTCTAGAGCAGCTCTACTGACCTGGTTCTTAGGCTCTAGAGCAGCTCTGCTGACCTGATTCTCTGGCTCTAAAACAGCTCTGCTGACCTGGTTCTATGGCTCTAAAGCAGCTCTGCTTACTTGGTTCTTTGGCTCTGGAACAGCTCTGCTGACCTGGTTCTCTGGCTCTAAAGCAGCTCTGCGGACCTTGTTCTCTGGCTCTAAAGCAGGTCTGCTGGCCTGGTTCTCTGGCTCTAAAACAGCTCTGCTAACCTGGTTCTCTCCCTCAAAAGCAGCTCTGCTGACCTGGTTACTCTGGCTCTACAGCAGCTCTGCCGACCTGGTTCTCTGGCTCTAGAACAGCTCTGCTGACCTAGTTCTTAGGCTCTAGAGCAGCTCTGCTGACCTAGTTTTCTGGCTCTACAATAGCTCTGCTGACCTGGTTCTCTGGCTCTAAAGCAGCTCTGCTGAAACATAAGCACTTATAAACTTATCCTGCTGTCAACTACTAGCACTCTAGAAACTCAGTCACTATCTATGCACTTTTAGTGTAGTTCCTATAATCCCAATAGGCTCTGCACATTGGAATAATATATACTATAGAATTGATTTAGGACTTGGGTCGACTAGGTCTCTATCAAATATATTAAACTTAATTGTGAGTGCCAGCTAGCTCAGAGGTCACTAGAAACTTTCTCGAATGAACAAGAAGGGATTCGTTTCTGACAACCGCATAAACATGACAACTTTGTTTCCCCAAGATAAAACTGATCTTCAGAGTTGTGGAAAAAATAGATAGATTTTTTACTCAGTTAATCGTGCATGCTTTGTTTCAACAGAGGTGCAGAGAAATAGAGAGACAAGCGTTTTCAATAAAAGTATTTTTTGAACAGCCTTCTTTCTCATGCAGAAGAAATGAACTGCTACAATCGTAATACTGGGTTAAAGTATAATGCGTACAGCAAGAAGAGTATTATAAAATAATAGTGTAAAAGCATGGTATGGTTTCTAAGCCATAAAATACATACATAAATAAATAAAGACTAAAAGTACTCAACTGGTGCTTCTAAAATACGCCTACCCCGATGTACCTAACCTAAGTCTAGTACGAGGGAAGAAGTAAGGGTGGTATAGCATAAGTTTAGTATTCTTTTGCCAATAATCTATCCAAGATTTCTCTTAGGGTCCAATCAGCTCAGTACCTTGGTTTAGAATGAAGGAGGTCTGGTATCTCTCTGTCTCAGGACTTGATTTCCCAACACCCCACAAGGGGAGCTTGGAAACACTGGAGCTGGATTTATTGGCAAGAGAAAAGACAGCGTCTCTCTCAGTACATCTGCTGTTGGGTCGGCTTCCTTCGCCACTTGCTGTAGCGAGCTGCGTCGGGCAAATAGATAGTCGAACTGCTCCAAACCACTGTGTGTTTGCTATGGCAAGTGTGGGCATATTTATACCTTGAAGGTTCCGAGTTTGACGTACAGTTGGACATAATAATGTCATCAAAGAGTCGCAGTTCTTTGAAAACTCCATGAGTTCTTAAACAAATCAATATTCAAGCAAGGGGAAGTCCCTAACTGCTGGAGCCGATTTTTCCAAGAAATCATTGTGGCTTTTCGGAACTAGTAGAGGTGTCCATGCCGTATTTGGACTGCCTGGGCCATGTCTAAATATGGTTATTATTTCTATGCCTATATAAGGACTAAGATGATTTATACCTATATAAGGGCATGAATCAGGAATATTATACTAGGATTCTAAAACGCTATACAACACACTTGCAGAATGACTCAGGCATTGAGACAAGCAGTGGTACAGCCAAATGTGCACAATGTATGCTACTGAATGACTACTGAATCAGTCCTGCAAAAGTCCAGGTAATAGTCATGCTTGTCTGGAATCACACTGTGAGTCTGTGTCATCTCCTACAATCATCCTGACAGAAGCATGTCCTCATCTAATCACTCTGCTGAAACATAAGCGCTTACAAAATTATCCTGCTGTCAACTACCAGCTCTCTAGGAACCCAGGCACTGTCAATGCACTTGCAGAATGACTCAGGTATTGAGACAAGCAGTGGTACAGTCAAATGTGCACGATGTATGCAGTGCCTTAACCCCTTGTAGACTACTGAGTCAGTCCTGCAAAAGTCCAGGTAATGGTCATGCTTGTCTGGAATCACACTGTGAGTCTGTGTCCACTCCTAGAATCATACAGACAAAAGCATGTCCTTATTTATTCTCTCTGCTGAAACATAAGCGCTTAAAAACTTATGTTGCTGTCAACTACTAGCACTCTAGGAACCCAGTCACTGTCTATGCAGTTGCAGAATGACTAAGGCATTGAGACAAGCAGTGGTACAGTCAAATGTGCACAATGTATGCGGTCCCTTAACCCCTTGCAGACTACGGAGTCAGTTCTGCAAAAGTCCAGGTAATAGTCATGCTTGTCTGGAATCACACTGAGTCTGTGTCCATTCCTTCAATCATCCTGACAGAAACATGTCCTTATCTAATCACTCTGCTGAAACATAAGCACTTATAAACTTATCCTGGTGTAAAATACTAGCACTCTAGGTACACTGTCACTGACTATGCACTTGCAGAATGACTCAAGCATTGAGACAAGCAGTGGTACAGTAAAATGTGCACAATGCATGTGGTCCCTTAACCCCCTGCAGACTACTGAGTCAGTCCTGTGAAAGTCCAGGTAATAGTCATGCTTGTCTTGAATCACACTGTGAGTCTGTGTCCACTCCTACAATCATCCTGACAGAAGCATGTCCTTATATATTCACTCTGCTGAAACATAATCATTTATAAACGTATCCTGCTGTCAACTACTAGCACTCTAGGAACCCAGTCACTGTCTATGCACTTGCAGAATGACGCGGGCATTGAGACAAGCAATGGAAAGTCAAATGTGCACAATATGTGCGTTCCCTTAACCCCTTGCAGACTACTGAGTCAGTCCTGCAAAAGTCCAGGTAATAGTCATGCTTGTCTGGAATCACACTGTGAGTCTGTGTCCACTCCTACAATCCTCCTGACAGAAGTGTGTCCTTATCTAATCCCTCTGCTGAAACATAAGCACTTATAAACTTATCCTGCTGTCAACTACTAGCACTCTAGGAACCCAGTCACTGTCTATGCACTTGCAGAATGACTCAGGCATTGAGACAATACCTAAGCACTTATAACTTAACTGAGCACTCTGTTTGCAGCAAAGGTCATCATTCTAGTTACGAGTGATGTTCTTATAGAATGACCTAGGCACCAACACAAGTACACATACAATATTCTGTGCACAATTCCTACAAACGTCTAAGCAGATACAAACTTTTGGTACACTCCACTAGATACTGAAATAGTACTCAAGTAAGTCTAGGATACCTCCTGTCAGTCTCATGCAGTTCGTCAATCACCCATCAAGCACTATGTTCTTATTGTATCACTCTGCCAATACCTAAGCACTTATGAGGCAGATTTACAAGCCCCCTGCGCCACTAGTACATCACTTTTTGTAACATAGTGATGGCACTGGGGACTCCTCCATATTTACAAGGATAGGAAAAGCCACCCTGCGTGGCTTTTCCTCTCCTTGAAAATACTACCCATTCAAACGCAGCACTTTGCATTGAAGGGGCATTCCATGGGTGTTGCTGTGTCTGGTCCCACACAACACCCAAGGAATAACACATCTCAAGATTCATGAGAACGTGTAAATCTGTAGATATGTTGTAGTATGGCCAAAGGCCTGCTTTTGTGTGCATGTTATGTTAGCATGGCTTGTTAGAAGTTTAAACGCCATTTTACCTTTTGCTTCTTTTGCACACGACACTGCATAGCTGTTTTTGTAAGTTAGCCTTCACAAAGGTCTACACTTGAGAAAAGGTTTGTTTTCAACATCTCTAGACTTACATTGTGCCCCTATTCTGAACAGTGAGTGCTGAAGCCGTCAAGGTTATCAAAACATGTTAGCTGTTTTTCGACATGTTCGAGTAACGCTTTCTAGACACAACATTTTGGCAGCTGTGAGCCAAGTAAGATTCTGGCGTCTTTATTATTCCACACTTGCCATGATCTCACACACTTGGAAGATTTCTGTTTCCAGGGATGCAGAGAGCCTATGCTGATCCAGATGTAATTTACTCTTACTGAGCGGAAAGGTAATGGGGTCCCCCGCACAGGCCTAAAAGACCTTCTATAGTTTATAATACATAGTTCCTATATAGGGAGGGTGTTAAAACTATGTGCTATAGGACCTGTTTTCACCATCATTGTAATATGATTTCTTTGTTTGTATTTTATGGAATTGTAACCATGCTGACCATATTATTTTTAATCATATGTCTGCTTATGTTGGCTAAAATACTGCACATGAGGTTACGTCGTTAAAATAAATATTTTAACCTTACTCTGTCTCTTAATTTACTCCTGTTGTGGACTGGTATGAGAGTATAACAAAAGAGTCTTCTCACTTCCCACCATTCCTGAGATGGTCCTAAGTCGCATGTTCTAGGTTGTCTAATCTTTGGTTACTTTTCTGTAGGACGAAGAGCTAATGTGACACTGATGCTAGCTGGTTGGGGTTTTTCTAGGTACTGAGGTGAGTTTCTGGTACACCACAATTCACTGATGTCCTAGGTCTCCGTGCACAGTTCTGTGTATGAGCAGGATCCTTGCAACAGTTGGTCTTTCTGCACTTCTCTTGCTTCTTTCTGCTGCTCTCTTGCAAATATCTGCACCCTTCTTGCCTCTTTCTGTACCACTCTTACCTCTTTATGCACCTCTCTTGCATATGTCTACATGCCATCTTTCTGCACCTTGTTTGCCTGTTTCAGCAACCTTCCTGCCTCTTTCTGCAGTTATCTTGCCTCCTTTTGCACCCTTGTTGCTTGTTTTTGCACTTCTCTTGCTTCTTTGTGTACATGTAGTGCTTCTTTCTGCACACCTCCTGCCTCTTTCTGCACCCCTCTTCCCTCTTCCTGCACCTCTCTTGTCTCTTTGTGCACATCTCTTGTCTCTTTGTGCACAAATCATGCCTCTTTATGTACCTCTGTTCCTTCTTTCTGCACCTTCACTTGCCTCTTTCTGCACCTCTGTTTGCTTCTTTCAGCATTTCCCCTGCCTCTTTCTGCACCACTCTAGTACCTTTCTACACTTCTGTTGCTTCTTTAGGGACCCCTCTTACCTCTTTTGGCACCTGTCTTGCCTCTTTCTGCACACCTGTTTCTTCCTGCACCTCTCTTGCCTGTTTCTGAAACTCTCTTGCCTCTTTCTGCAGATCTTCTGCCTCCTTCTGCACCTCTGTTGCTTTTTTCAGCATTTCTCTTACCTCTTTCTGTACCCCTCCAGCCCGTTTCTGCCCTCTTTTGCATTCTTCGGCTCTTCTCTTGATTCTTTCTGCACATGTCTTGCCTCTTTCTGCACCCCTCTTCCCTCTTTCTGTACCCCTGTTTCCTCTTTCTGTACTTCTCGCCTGTTTCTGCACCTCTCTTGCCTCTTTCTGTACCCGTTTCTTCTTTCTGCTTCTCTCTTGCCTGTTTCTGCAACTCTCTTGCCACTTTCTGTCGTTCTTGTGCCTCCTTCGGCACCTCTGTTGCTTCTTTCAGCATTTCTATTGCCTCTTTCTCCACCTCTCTTGCCTCTGTCTTCACTTATCTTGCCTCTTTCTGTACCTTAGTTGCATTTGTCTACATTTCTCTTGCTTCTTTATGAACCCCTGCTGCCTCTTTCTTCACTCGTTTTCTGATTTCTGCACCTCTCTTGCCTCATCTGCACCCCTCTTCTTTCTTTCTGCACCTTTCTTGTCTCTTTTTGTATCTCTCCTGTCTCTTTGTGTAGATCTCTTGCCTCTTTCTGCACCTCTGTTGCTTTTTTCTGCACTTCTCTTGCCTCTTTCTGTACCTCTTTTGCTTCTTTCAGCATTTCTTTTGCCTCTTTCTGTACCCTTTGACCCTTTTAGCACTTCTGTTGCTTTTTTCTGTACCTCTCATGCTTCTTTCTGCACACCTCTTGCCTCTTTCTGCACCCCTCTTCCCGCTTAATGCACCCCTCTTCCCTCTTAATGCACCTCTCTTGTCTCTTTCTACGCCTCTCATGTCTCTTTGTACACATCTCTTGCCTCTTTCTGCACTTCTCCGGCTCCTTTCTGCACTTCTCTTTCCTCTTTATGCACCTCTGTTGCTTCTTTCAGCATTTCTCTTGCCTATTTCTGAACCCCTCTTGCACCTTTCTGCACTTCTTTTTGCTTCTTTCTGCACTTCACTTGATTGTTTATGTGCCTGTTTTGCCTCTTTCTGCAGCCCCTTCCTTTTTTCTGCACCTCTGTTGCCTCTTTCTGTACTCTTGTTCCCTCTTTTTGTTCTTCTCGCCTATTTCTGTACCTCTCTTGCCTCTCTCTGCATCCCTGTTTCCTCTTTCTGCATCTCTCTTACCTGTTTCTGCAACTCTCTTGCCTCTTTTTGCAGTTCTCATGCCTCCTCCTACACAACTCTTGTGTGTTTTTACATCACACTTGCCTCTTTCTGCACCTATACTGCCTCTTTCCGCACCTCTCTTGTCTCCTTCTGTACCTCAGTGGCCTCTTTCTGCACTTCTCTTGCCTCTTTATGCAGTTCTCGTACCTCCTTCTGCACCTCTGTTGATTCTAACAGCAATTGTCTTGCCTATTTATGCTCCCCTCTTGCCTCTTTCTGCACCCATTTTGCTTCTTTATGCACCTCCTTTGTTTCTTGGTGTACCTCTTTTATCGCTTTCTGCACATCTCTTGCCTCTTTCTGCAACTCTCTTGCTTCTTTCAGCATTTCTCTTGCCTCTTTCTGCATCCCCTTGCCCCTTTCTGAACTTCTGTTGCTTCTTCCTGCACTTCTCTTGCCTCTTTCTGCATGCCTCTTCTCTCTTTCTGCACCTCTCTTGCCTACTTCTGTACCTGTGTTCCCTCCTTCTGCACATCTCTTTCCCATTTTTGTACCACTCTTTCTTATTTCTGCACCCCTGTTTCCTATTTCTCCACCTCTCTTGCCTGATCCTGCAACTCTCTTGCCTCTTTCTGCAATTCTCTTGGCTCCTTCGGCACCTCTGTTGCTTCTTTCTGCACTTCTCTTGCCTGTTTCTGCACACCTCTTGCATGTTTATGCACCTCACTTGCCTCTTTCTCTACTTCTACTGACTCTTTCTGCACCTCTCATTGCTCTTTATGCACCTCACTTACCTCTTTAGAACTTTTCTTGCTTTTTTCTGCACATCTCCTGTTTTTTTCTGCAACTCTTTTGCCTTGTTTGGCACTTTTCTTGCTTTTTCTGTACTTCTTTTGCCTGTTTCTGCATCCTATCCTGGCTCTTTCTGTACCTTTCTTGCCTCTTTCTGCACCCCTGTTCCCACTTTCTGCACCTCTTTTGCCTCTTTCTGCACCTCTCGTGCCTCTTTCTGCACCCCTCTTCCCTCTTTCTATTCCTCTTTTGCCTCTTTCTGCACCCCTGTTCCCACTTTCTGCACCTCTTTTGCTTCTTTCTGCATCTCTCTCGCCTCTTTCTGCACTGCTCTTGTCTCTTTCTGCACCTCTGTTGCTTTTTTCTTTACTTCTCTTGCTTCTCTCTGTACCTCTTGTGTTTCTTTCTGCACACCTCTTGCCTCTTTATGTACCCTCTTTTTGCACCTCTCTTGTCTCTTTCTGCACATATAGTGCCTCTTTCTACACCTCTGTTGCTTCTATTGACACATTTCTTACCCCTGTATGCCCATCTGTTGCTTCTTTCAGCCTTTCTTTTACTTCTGTCTGTACCTATACTGCCCCTTTCTGCACTTCTGTTGCTTTTTTCTGAACTTCGCTTGCCTCTTTATGCACCTTTCTTGCCTCTTTCTACATCCCTGTTCCCTCTTTCTGTACCTCTCTTGCCTCTTTCTGCACCTCTTTTGCCTCTTTCTGCAACCCTGTTCCCTCGTTCTGTTCCTCTCTTGCCTCTTTCTGTACCTCCCGTGCCTCTTTCTGCACATCTCTTGCCTCATTCTGCACTTCACTTGTCTCTTTCTGCACCTCTGTTGCTTTTTTCTATACTTCTCTCGCTTCTTTCTGTACCCCTGTTGAATCTACTGCACTTGTCTTCCCTATTTCTGAACCTCTCGCCTCTTTCTGCACCCTGTTGCTTTTTTTCTGCACTTCTGCACTTCTCTTGCTTTTTTATGCACCTCACTTGTCTCATTCTGCACATCTCTTGTATATTTCTGCACATATATTGCCTATTTCTACTACACCTCTGTTGCTTCTTTTGGCACTTCTCTTGCCTCTTTCTGCCCCACCCTCTGTTGCTTCTTTTAGCCTTTCTCTTGCTTCTGTCTGCATCCATCCTGCCCCTTTCTGCACTTCTGTTTCCTTTTTCTGAACTTCTCTTGCTTCTTTCTGCACATGACTTGCCTCTTTCTGAACCCCTCTTCTATTTTTCTGCCCCCTCGTGTCCTTCTGTGCCTCTCTTACCTCTTTCTGCACCCCTGGTTCCCCCATTCTGCACCTCTCTTGCCTGTTTCTGCATGTTTCTTGTACTTCTCTTGCCTCTTTCTGCACCTCTCTTCCTTCTTTTGGTACCTCTCTTGCCTCTGTTTGCAACCCTCTTCCCTCTTTCTGTGCCCCTCTTGCCTTTTTTCAGTTCTCTTGCCAATTTCTGCACCATTTTTGCTTCTTTCCGTACTTTGCTAGCCTCTTTCTGCACCCCTCTTGCTTCTTTCTGCACTTCTCTTGCTTCTTTCTGCATCTCTCTTGCAATTTTCTACACCCCTCTTGCCTCTTTCTGTACCACTCTTCCATCTTTCTGTACAGTTCTTGCCTATGTCTGCAACTTGTTCACCTGTTTCAGCAACCTTCTTGCCTCTTTCTGCAGTTCTCTTGCCTCCTTGTATGCCCTTGTTGCTTCTTTCTGCACTTCTCTTGCTTCTTTCTGTACCTCTTGTACTTCTTTCTACACACCTCTTGCCTCTTTCTGCATCACTGTTTGTGTGCTTTATGCACTTCTCGTGTTTCTATCTGCTCATCTCTTGCCTCTTTCTGCACCATTCTAGCTTGTTTCTATATCTCTGTTTCTTTTTTCTATACTTCTCTTGCTTCATTCTGCACCCTGGTTGCCTGTTTCTGCAATTCTTTTGCCTCTTTTTGTACCTCTTGTGGATCTTTATGTACCTCCCTTGCCTCTTTCTGTACCTCTCTTACCTCTTTCTGCAGTTCTTTTGCCTCTTTCTGTACCTGTTTTGCTTCTTTCCATACTTCTCTAGCCTCTTTCTGCACCCCTCTTGTTTCTTTCTGTACCTCTGTTGGTCTTTCTGCACTTTTCCTGCTTCTTTCTGCAGCTCTCTTGCAAATGTCTGCACCCCTCGTGTCTCTTTCTGTACCACTCTTCCCTCTTTATGTACCTCTCTTGCCTATATCTGCACTCCTGTTCCATCTTTCTGCACCTTGTTTGCCTGTTTTAGGAACCTTCTTGCCTTTTTCTGTAGTTCTCTTGCCTCCTTTTGCACCCTTGTTGCTTGTTTTTGCACTTCTCTTGCTTCTTTGTGTACATGTAGTGCTTCTTTTGGCACACCTCCTGCCTCTTTCTGCACCCCTCTTCCCTCTTCCTGCACCTCTCTTGTCTCTTTGTGCACATCTCTTTTCTCTTTGTGCACACATCAGGCCTCTTTCTGCACCTCTGTTCCTTCTTTCTGCACCTTCACTTGCCTCTTTCTGCACCTCTGTTTTCTTCTTTCAGCATTTCCCCTACCTCTTTCTGCACCACTCTAGTACCTTTCTACACTTCTGTTGCTTCTTTCGGGACCCCTCTTACCTCTTTCGGCACCTGTCTTGCCTCTTTCTGCATACCTGTTTCTTTCTGCACCTCTCCTGCCTGTTTCTGCAACTCTCTTGCCTCTTTCTGCAGATCTTCTGCCTCCTTCTGCACCATTGTTGCTTCTTTTTGCATTTCTCTTTCTTCTTTCTGTATCTCTAGTGCTTCTTTCTGCATACCTGTTGCCTCATTCTGCATCCCTGTTCCCTCTTTCTGCATTTCTCTTGGCTCTTTCTGCACCTCTGTTGCTTTTTTCTACACTTCTCTTGCTTCTTTTACATCCCTGTTGCCTCTTTCTGCACTTCTCTTGCTTTTTTCTGCACCCCTTTTGTTTCTTTCTGCACCTCTCTTGCATCTTTCTGTACCTCTCATGCTTCTTTCTGCACACCTCTTGCCTCTTTCGGGAAACATCTTTTACAAAGCAGTCATTATATCACACTACCTTTATATAGCAGTCATTACATCGCAACATCCTTTACATCGCATGTCATTATAACGCAGCCATTACATTGCATGTCACTACAACGCATGTCATTACAATGCATCTCACTACAGAGCAGGCATTACATCGCAAGTCTTTACAACGCATACCATTACAATGCCTAGTACCCTTACACTCCCCGACACTTATCCTACAGTTGCACTCACTGGAGTTAGAATAGTAATTTTTACCCCTACACTATCCAACACTTACCCTACTGTTGCACTTACTGGAGTTAGAACAGTAATTTGTACCCCTACACTATCCAACACTTACCCTACAGTTGCACTCATTGGAGTTAGAATAGTAATTTTTACCCCTACACTATCCAACTCTTACCCTACTGTTGCACTCACTGGAGTTAGAAAAGTAATTTTTACCCCTATTCTATCCAACACTTACCTTAAATGCAATGTAAAGGTATGCATTGTAATGGTATGCATTGTAAAGGTATAATGCGATGTAATGGAATGCGTTGTAAAGGTAGTTTCTGAAATTGCGATGTATTGGCATGCTACGTAAAAGAATGTGTTGTAAAGGATGTTGCGATGTAAAAACTGCGTTATAAAGGCATGCATTGTAAATGTATGTGTTGTAATGTCATACATTCGATTACAGCACAAGGCACACAATTATTAATGAATAGAATGACAGTAAATAGCACAATAGACAGTGGGCTCCGGGGGAGACCAAACCGTATACCAAGAAAGTGGTATACCAACCACGACTTAACTAGACATAGTGCCTAGAGCACGTAGAATTGCTCTGGGACCCCAAGGAACCACCCAAAGTAGGGACACAGGGGACCCACTGAGTAAATGTGGAGTGTGAGAACACAGACGCGAGCTCAGTACAACTCCATGGGAAAGTCGCGATTGGAAAATTACAGTTTAAGGACACTTCGGAGAGGACTTCAAGCAAACCCTTTGGAACATAGAAGGATCTAAGGCCAGCACCCGTGTGAGTAATGGAGTGCCTGTGTTACCTATCCCAGGGGAGCCGGCTGCATAGTTGTCAAGTGATGTCAGAAACCTTCTTGTTTTCAATGGTGTGACTCAAAGAACTGTTGCTGCCGGGAAGATGAAAAGTGTCCATGGAATCAAAGCCTGGATCTAAGGTGAGAAGAACATGAAAGCAGAGGGGACAGTGTCACTTCAGGGTGACAAGGGGCTCGGTAGACGCATGCCCACCGATGTTGGGTGCTTCATGTGAGATGACAGAATTTTTGACTATGCAGCCATGGGGAGCAGGAGACGTTGATGATGACCAAAGTCCGGAGGTGAGCTGTCCCACAAAGGATGTCGAGGGCTGAGGGCTCAGTGTCCAGATTGAACATCAACAAGCCTTGGCAAATGCACCCACGAGGGCCAAGGAAACCAGTCACGGTGAGGACCAGCAAGGTCCAGGAGACTCACCAAGCTAGGGGGAGTCAGAGCATGTCTGGAGCAATCAGGAAAGCCCAATGTATATCAAAGTTACCTTCTCAGGGACCCACAGGCCAATGGACCAGGGATCGTGAAGGGACCTCAAGCTGAATCACGAAATACCAGCCCATGGAATACTTGTGGAGTGTAGGCCGTAAATCTTTAGTGGAAATACTGCTTGGATCAGGACTACACATAGCCCAAAGCACAGCCTCGGGATTGCCAAAAAGCATATGCTGCTGTAAAAGTACAAGGCGCACAGGGGTTCGGGTTGCACGCTCTCCAGGAGGGATACTGGTCTCAGAATTACTGAGAGGGCAGATCAGCCTCAGGGACACTCAGGAACCCACCCCCTGTGTTGCAGAAATATTCAGAGTCCTCAGGAGTTGCAAACCGGTCAGATGCTTTAAAGGTGCCTGCCTTGCGGGGGAGTAACTCCTTTACTCCAAGGGAGATTCTTCAGTCATCTAGCATAGTGTAGATCATCAAAGTACTTGGTTTCTGCTTGCAGAGTTCAGTCCAGGAAAAATCCAAAGTCCTGTAGTCAAGGTTCCTACTTCATACCCCAAGAAGGATGGGACAAACTCTGGGTATCCACCTATGGGATGGTCATGACAGAGGGGTGGTTACACTACTCTGATTGCAAAAAACACAATAATTACTGACCTATCTCCCTTCTATCTCTCTTTGGGAAAGTCCTAGTAAACAAGCAACTGTCTAAACACCTTGAGAATAACAACCAGCTGGACCCCTCTCAGTCCGGGTTCTGGGCCTTCCATAGCACCGAAACTGCACTACTGGGGATAGTTGATAACATCAAACTCGCCCTTGATGTCAGACAATCCGCCATCTTGGTACTACTGGACCTGTCTGCAGCTTTCTACACCATCTCCTATAGCATCCTCTTGGGCCGCCTGTGGGAGCTTGGTGTTGAGGGAACAGCGCTGAACTGGCTCAGGAGCTACCTCACCGACCGTACATCCAAAGTCCAAATAAGAGCTTTCACCTCCAGTAGCCGCACATAGATAAGGGTGTTCCACAGGGTTCCATACTGAGCCCCACTTTCTTTAACTTGTACCTATCCCCCTAGCTAAAATAATCAAAGCATACAGCTTTGATACAGTGTTGTATGCTGACAACACCCAATTATTATTCACCCTTGGACCCGATCCCACCTCTACGAAACTCATGTCTAAACAATGTATGACAGACGTCAAGGACTAGATGACTAACAACCACCTCCAACTTAATGCCGTAAAAACAGAGATCTTACTCTTCAGAATGGCTCAACAACTGTGGACCGACGACTGGTGGCCAACCACCTTAGGACCCTGCTGTTCACCTAAAAAGGCAGCACGCAATCTTGCTGTGATAATACATACCACATTTTCAATGTCTGACCACATTAATCAGGTATTGCACACATGCTATGGGCTAATGCGTAGCCTGAGAAAAATCTTTAAATGGATACCACTCTCCTCACCCATGCCTTTCGTGCAGCGATTAATTATCAGCCACCTGGACTACGGCAATGCCCTGTTGGCATCCATAAATGAAATACACCTGACAAGACTTCAGGTCCTACAGAATACTGAAGCCAGACTAGTCCTTAAACTCACTACCCGCTCGCCCTCTGCCCATCTGAAGACCACCCACTGGCTTCCCATCAAAAAGCGGATCACCCTTAAAATATGCTGTCTGGTACACAATACCCTACAAAGAAAGGGACCCCACTATCTTGCGCAGAAATGAATCACATATTAACCTACAAGAACCCTCCACTCAGCCAGCAAACATCTCCTAACCATACCAAACACCCGCACCGTCTGGTATGGCAGCAGATCATTCTCCAAAATCGCCCATCAATCTGGAATGTGCTGCCCACACACCTCAGAACAGAAACCAACCATAAAAAATTCCGTAGGTCCCTCAAACCTCTATTATTCTAATTCACCTCACCCGCAGCTCATCTTCTCTGTCTCTCACGGTGATTGCTTGTACAGCGCTATGAGACCTAAGGGTGATATATGCACTTAACAAATGTCAAATAATAACCCATGTCCTTTGTCCAGTTTTGCGCCAGAGCAGGAGCAAATGGCTCCTGCAACCGGTTTGAACTGAACTATGCACAGGGACACCAAATGTGCCCCCAGTCTCTGCCTCTTTCAGGCACTCTCAGAGTGCACCCACCCAGCCTCAATACACTAAATCCTGAATGGGAGGTGGTCACACTTGCAACACAAAAAGATGAAAAGATGCAACACAAAAAGATGATGGACGGAATGTTGAACATGGTCAAACATTCACCCCCAGTCACAGATCTGGGTTTAATCCATTGTTATTTTGTTCACTACGCCACTCCAGTTCAGACATAGCCATATGCAAATCAGTCTGGACCCTGTGCCTCATGGGAACAATCCAGACCTAACTTCCAGGCCTTGTCTTCCCTGGACAGGAATCAAGCATCCTAGGACAGGTTTCGGGCTTTCAGCCCTCATCAGCCAGGATAGCTTTACTCCAGTGCCGTAGTGAGCACGGGACCCACGTCTGGGCATACCCTTCCCACTTAGGGTGAAAATGCAACACAAAAAGATGATGGACAGAATGACGAACATTGTCAAAAATTCACCCCCAGGCACAGATCAGGGTTTAATCCATTGTTATTTTGCTCACCAAGCCACCCCAGTTCAGACATAGCCATATGCAAACTGTCTTGACCCTGTGCCTCATGGGAACAGTCCAGGCCGAACTGCCAGGCCATGTCTTCCCTGGACACGAATCAAGCATCCTAGGACCGGTTTCAGGCTTTCAGCCCTCATCAGCTAGGATAGCTTTATTCCAGTGGCGTAGTGAGCACGGGACCCACGTCTGGGCATAACCTTCCTACTTACGGCGAAAAGGGAACACAAAAAAATGATGGACGGAATGTTGAACATTGTCAAACATTCAACCCCAGTCACAGATCTGGGTTTAATCCATTGTTATTTTGCTCACCAAGCCACCCCAGTTCCGACATAACCATGTGCAAATCTGTCTTGACCCTGTGCCTCATGGGAGCAGTCCATCATTCCGCCCATCAACTTTTTGTGTTGAATTTTCACCCTAAGTGGGAAGGGTATGCCCAGACATTGGTCTCGTGTTCAATACGCCACTGGAGTCAAGCTATCCTGGCTGATGAGGGCTGAAAGCCCGAAACCGGTCCTAGCATGCTTGATTCCTGTCCAGGGAAGACAAGGCCTGGCAGTTCGGTCTGGAGTGTTCCCATGAGGTACAGGGTCAAGACTAATTTGCATATGGTTATGTCTGAACTGGGGTGACGTGGCGATCAAAATAACGATGCATTAAACCCAGATCTGTGACTGGGGGTGAATGTTTGACAATGTTCAACATTCCGTCCATCAACTTTTGTGTTGCAGGTGGTCACACTTTCCTGTGACAGGAAACCTATTGCCCAGCCTCCCCTGCTCGAGCTCAGCTCAGCAGCAGAATAGGCAGACGCGTGTCTGTGGCTGGCAGCATCCATTTTGTGATGCCCAGGTCTAGAAAGCTGGTACCGGGTGGCCCAGTGACCCTCAGTAGTGGATCTACAAGGGAGGAATCATACCTCCCACTCCAGTTACTGGTGTGGAGATATGATTCCACGGTGTTTGACACCAAACACTACATGTTTCTAAGCAGCCGTTTTAAAGTTAGTCATTATTAAAAGGTTATAATGCACTTAAATATATATGGTTGGCGATATCACAAACAACCCCGGAAAATAGGTTCCAAAAGCTGCAGAAGGGTTCTGCTGATGCATGAGCACCTCTCACATAAAACCCAGCACCCTGCCTTCAGGATTGATAAGGCCTGCCATAGGGGTGAGTGATAGGTATATATGTGCAGTGGTTTAGAATAGATATAGTGAACCTATATTTAAGTAAGGGGTGCATGCACCACCTTACACAGGCTGCAGTAGCAAACCTGTGGTGTCAGGTGCATGGTCTCTCATGGGTGGCATAATACATGCTGCAGCCCCAGGGAGACCTCTGGGGTCCCTATGCTCTGGGTACATAGTATACCATATACTAGGGACTGATAAGGGTGCCCCAGTATCCAATCTGGAGTGTACCTAAAGTGCATGCAATCAATTTAGAGGAGAAAGCAGCTTGACTGGGGTCCTGGATAGCAGGATCCCATTGAGTCTAAGTCAAAAACAGTGCTACATCAGAAAAAGTGGGGGTAACTATAAGAAGCAGATCCTACTCTCCTACATGGAGCACTCCAGTTGAGGTTGGGGTTGCAGTAAAGACTAGCTTAAAGCAGCCTATTGGCACTCCCGAGACTTTCACTTAAACAAATACGCCGAGGATCACTCCTTGATGCTTTTCTTTCAGTAAAGGATTCCTATGCTCAGAAGGCATCCCTGGATGAGATTGAGATACTATTACCTAGGTGTTTATACTTGTAATTCCGCTATGGGACCTTAAACCTCCAACCTTTAACCGTCAAGTGGGAACGAGGGCAATGGACCTCTGACCCGCATTGCCTAGCCTATGGTGATGGCAATGAAACTCTAGAACATGTGATATATTTTTGTCCATCCTATTTTCATTGAAGGAAACAGTGGACACTCCTGTTTTGTCGGTCTCTGGGTGTCAGGGAGTGCAAGGAGGCCCTCGAATGCTAAGGTACCACTATAATAAAATGTTGCTCTTTGCTGTGACTCGATTCCTACTGGGTGTATGAAGGGTGAGGTAAAAATTGTATACAGCACCTGATGATTGCAAAGAAAGTGGTGTGCTAATCTGTGTGTAAAGCAATACTAAAGGATCAGCAAGCCAAGTCAGTGTAAGCTTGTGATGTCCTGGGCTCTTGCTAGATACCTTATTGCTCAACCCGGCATAGCTACGCTTATCCCAGGGTTTAGGTAATGTGTCTAAAAATGTGTGTACATATAAGACCTTACTGATAGAAGCATTAAGTCCATCACTTCAGCCTCCGGGAAAACGCTGCACACGTAGCCGAGACATGGGGTCTCTTTCCTTTTTGCGTTCTGACCACATCCTGGTATATTGGAGGTCGTACGATCATTGCTTTTCAAATACGATCATCACCTCGAAGGACTCACTCGTCCTCCTTGACCCCTTATCGGCTCTTTCTACTCGTACACAGGATTTATTAAGTGATTTTTCCACACGTTGAATTATCTTTCTGGATATACTCATCCATGAAGCTTTGTGTTACTTGGATACAACTTATTTTTGCACGCATTTTCAGTGAATATTTCCTGATCTCAAATATATGTACCGTGTCCTGCGTTCTCAGACCCTGACCGGGTTGGAATTATCACCGACAAGGGGAATACTGATTCCGTCTACCACGATGAGGTCCTGAAGAGTCAAAGTGGAATGTGCTTTGACGAAACACGTGCCGGCTGGCTGGTCGTTATGAAAACTTGGCATTAAATGAAACAAGAATAACTTGTGGCGAACTTTCTTTTTTCCATTTGCATATGATATGAACAGACACTGTTATTGATTTATGTGTGCACAGGTCTTTTGCTTTAATGAAATGGGTTTGGAGTTCCAAACACTAGTTGAGGGGTTAGTAGGGTCACCCCTTTCCTGTTAGCACCATATTCCCTTGTCCTATGTCTAGCACTACCGCTTATCCTGCAGAGCGCAACTGTTCCCTTTATACTAAAACCCTTCTCTTTGGTTCTATTTAAAGTTTGAATTTTTTCACGGGTACGGTTTTTATTATGTTTTAGGTCATTTTAAGAATTTATTTTATGTGGATATATGATCATTACTATTAACGTTGTTGTAAACTTTGTGCTTGGCCATTTATACCTTGTTTGGTTTAATATTATCGTGATGCAGTGTTTGTATGTGCTTTCATGGCCTAACGCCGAAATAAACTTATGACGGATTAATACAAACACCAACTAAAGCTTTAGATCTCAAGATAAATATCTACCCAGTTTTGAAAAAAAGAAACTGGGTCTTTAGATAATAATTTTACTATTGAGTTAAGGCTCTGAATAGACCATAGAAAATCTTCAGAAGGTTTCAGAGAAGTATGCCCAATGAGTCTAATTGTTTTCCACTGGTGTTATCCTTTTGAATTTAGCAGACCTAATAGGTGTGTTGCTACCTGATTGTGAGGTTTTATGTTAGGAACTATCATGTGGGCCGTTTTCACAGGTATTTTGGTTCATTTTAAATGAAGGTATAGTAGGCATTGCATAGCTTGAAATGTATTTCTTTGCCCCACCGTTTGCCAGTAGGTTTCTCTCAGGGGTGTAGTGATGCAAATTGACTGTCTCAAATTCTGGCATTTTGTAGCAGTAATTTTCATTCTTTGTATTTTATGCTTCACCATAGACTACATAGCAGTAGGATGATCAATATCAGACGTGTGATGAGCTCCACTCACTGTGATGGCTGCAGCAACAGATGTCCCTTTCTTGATATGATGAGCTGCTTAATGCTATATTGCCCGACTGTCAAAATCTGGTCGCTAAAAAACGGCTCAGCATCAAGTCACTTCTTCACTTTCTGCACTGGTTACTATGGGAAACAACCTTTACAACACAGTCATTACATCGCACTACCTTTACATAGCAGTCGTTTCATAGCAACACCCCTTTACATGGCATGTCAATACAACGCAGCCATTACATCGCATGTCACCACATAGCATGTCGTTACAATGCATGTCACTACAATGCAGGCATTACATCGCAAGTCATTACAATGCATACCATTTCAACGCATAGTACCCTTACACTATCCAACACTTACCCTACTGCACTCACTGGAGTTAGAATAGTATTTTTTGCCCCTACACTATCCAACACTTACTCTACTGTTGCACTCACTGGAGTTAGAATAGTAATTATTAGCCCTATACTATCCAACACTTACCTTAAATGCGATGTAATGGTATGCATTGTAATGGTATGGGTTGTAAAGGTATAATGCCGATGTAATGGAATGCGTTGTAAAGGTAGTTTCTGAAAATGTGATGTAATGTCGTGCGATGTAAAGAAACGAGTTGTAAAGGATATTGCGATGTAAAAACTGCATTGTAAAGGCATGTATTGTAAATGTATGCGTTGTAACGCCATACGTTTGGTTATTATAGACATGTTCTCAAACTCAGAGTAAGATATGCAAAGGATACCTTGAGTGAGTGTTCCAGCTGTGAGGGCTGTTCACACGTGAACGATAGAATATGTGTTAGACCTGACATCATTGGCTTGAGTCTCTCCTCCATTTTTTCTGTTTGCCTCTACTGTGTTACGATGTTTTGCTGGTATATGCTTTGGGCGCCGTGTCACTGCTGATCAGTGCCATAGCGCAAGTGCTCCCTATGTTAAAATGATGTATCTATTGTATCCATGTTTGGCTTATTTGGTTTACTGTCAGTCCCTAGTCTAGTGCACCAGGGGTGCCAGGGCTTGTAAATACAAATGCCGCTCGTGGGCTTGCAGCACGAGTTGTGCCACCCACAGGAGCGGCCTGGTAAAAGAATGTCTACGGGTCGGTCATTGCGAGACCCACGTGCAGTCCTGCACTGTCACGTCGGCTGCGCAGGTATACCTACCTGCCAGCCCCTCCAACCTTCCCTTAGCTTCATGTTAGTCACCCCTATGGTAGGCCCGTGGGCAGGGTGCATTGTAAGTGTAAGGTAGGACAAGCCTGACCAAGTTGGCATGTCCTGATAGTGAAGTGCCGCCATCTTAGGGCTTCACTATTGCGAGGTAGCCTGCTCTCCGTTGGTTAGAATGGGCCGCCGGGATTTTTAACGCTATAATCCTAGCTGGCTCGGGGAGCATGGTGCAATGTCGAGTTTGGTATCCCTGAACTCGGGGTTTAATTACGCATCCGTTGGGGTGGATGGTTTTTGGACTCTGGGTTCGAAAATAGCACTTTTAGAAAGTGTCTATTTTCTTGTCTAACCATATCTGGTCTCTGCTGGTCTTGCGTGTGTGTGACAGGAGCTGGGTGGCTCCAAGAGGTCTGGATGAGTCAGTGTGGGATGAGTGGGACATTACGTTGAGAGTAGGGGGAGAGTAGTTGTTGATAGCCTGCCTTGCCTGATACAATGCTGGCTCCACCTCCTGCCGAGCGACTGATAGCTCTGTACCTGCCATGGACGATCCTGGCCCCACCTCCTGCCAGGAGGGCGATAGCTCTGCTCCTGCCAGTGTCAATGCTGGCTCCACCTCCTGCGGGGCGTCTGAGGACCCGGCCCGGCTCAATGAATAGGCCAGGTGCTACTGCCTAGCTCCACCCACCACAGACCCAGGATGTTGGGAAATCCCCGGCATAGACAAAGGGATCAAAGACGAAAAGGGGTATAAGAGGAGGACCCCTGAACTAGGAAATCAGATCACTTCTGACAAGGAACCCTGTAACCAAGGACAAGAAGCCCACTGATCTAAAGGACTGCCTACCCCTTCTGCCGGTGTGCTGTTGTTGGGGGAATCCTGCGGTGCTTCTTTATTTTTGCCAAGGAACCAGGAGAGAGGAACTGTGTGTGTACTCTCACGCTTGCTAAGAAAATCTCCAAGGACTGGAAGAGTGCCAGTCTCCTGCCGAAGTCTCAGGGCCAAAAGACTTCACCTGCTGAAAAGTGCTAACCGCTGGAAGCTTGAGTCCAGCACCTCTGAAAGGAACAGCAATCACGACGACCGGACGCTGGGCCCAACCGACGCCAGCAGCAACGCCAGTGAGTAGGAGTACGGCTCTAACTCCAGAGGACCTCGTGTCTGCCCCGCTGCTGATCGCATCAACCGTGTGCCCTTCGACGCCGTGAGCGCTGCTCACTCTGTGCAACTGCATCATCAACAACGCCTGCTGTGGCCTGATCGACACCGAAGACGCGACGCCGGATTGCTCGACGCCGCTGATCATCGTGTGCTTCATTTTCCTAAGGTACTGTGTTGTTGGGGGTCCGTGTGGCTCCAGGCCCGACGCAGCGCTCCTCGCGGTCGACGCCGAACCTGTGGATTATCTCTGCCCAGCGTTGTGTAGCTCCCGTGTGAGTTACCCTGTTGCTAAGAACTTTGTTTCCAAGAAGAAGATTTGCTTGATACTAAAAGACTTTTGTGCTAAAGAAGAAACTACCTTTGAACTATCCTTTTTCCTTCCCGAACGTATTTATTCCGATTGTGTACAGTTTTGCCGTTATTTTGGTCTTGTGCTAAGCCTTATATAAAAATACTTATTTTTATAATACTACGGTGTCGTGTCCATTTGTAGTGTATTCACTGTATTACTGTATGTGGTCATAATTGCTTAACGCACAGCCTCTGAGATAAGCCTGTTCTGCTCTGCCAAGCTACCAAGGGGGTGAGCAGGGGTTATCGAAGGGTGTGATCCCCTTGCCCTGACTAGAAAAGGAGTGTCCCTATTTGTCAGAAGTGTATACCTCTGCCAACTAGAGACAGCCGGTTCTAACAATATGTATTTCATCCACGGAACTGTAATTGGTAATGCACCTACCCACAAATGGGCCACTGACAAGATCAGATGCAACTCTTTTCTTGAAGGGTGCTAATTCTCATTCAGATTTGTTGAGTAGCTCGTGAATAATGTAGGCTACCACTGGTGTACAGTGTGGCTGAATGAAATGGTGAGAAAAAAAGAGAACCAGTTCTAAAAGTTCAGAAATTGCCTTACCATTTTCGCATTCTATTTTTAAAATTATCCCCAAAGTATATTCATGGTATGCAAACAAACCAAGATAATACAAAATTCAAATTCCTTCTAATGGCGATGCCAATAAAAACAATCTGGGTGGGTGGGATCCTTGCAAAAAACAACTTCCAGTCTACCATTTTTGCGCACCAACCGCACTCGAACAGAGACTACCATTACCTAAATGACTTGAGGGGTTGTCAGGCACCAACATGAACAGTACAGCTGTAGCTTGGACTTAGATACAATCACAAAGGCACTTCTCAGACCAATCCAAGAATACTTCACAATCCAAAAGGGTGTAGAACAAAAGCTTCTTTAATAAGAAGGCCCACAACATCACCGACCACCATGCAGGTCAAGGAACAATTCAGCAACTGACACTTGCCCAATAGTTCCAGAACCAATCCAGCAGTCCGTACCATCAAAGTTCTGGATTATAAAATTACATCACAACATTAGCTTACAATAGGTGATAACAACCGCATAAGCCACTGCTACACGAGCCCAAACCCCAATTCAGTTCTCCTCTAAATGGGCACACAACATATTGTTGAGTCTCATCCTTGAGGTGAGCGTGGTACCTATCTGTAGGTACACCTGTTGCATGGAAGGTATCACACTGAAATACAGAGCGGATGCTTAAAAAGTTCTCAGTCACGGACAAGACCTCGGGACAGTCACGGTCTGTGCTCCCACTATTCTCCCTGTGCCCATGCTCCCACTAGCAGATGTTTTTCCCATAGTGGTTCCCCCAAAGTATGCTCAGAGGTACTGGTACTGAGGAGCTACTTGCAGCCCATATTTCCGATTACCCTCTTGGTTACCTCGAATACAATGTCCCAAATTGTTGGGCCTCTCAGCACCATCTCCTCGGACACCTTGAGCTTCAGCTCAGTACCACTGTCTCCCTTGGCTTAGCACTTAAATCCCCTCCCCCCCAGAGACAATATTCAGGGTGGGCACTCTATTCACAGTTCACCTATGGGTTTGCACACCGTGTTTAGGTTTCAGCCTGAGAAAGACTGCGCACATGCGCAGTCGAGCTGGCGAGACTTAATGACATAAAGTAACTTTCACTAGCGAGGTTAAGCCCCACCCCTCTTTTCCATTGGCTGGCGTTACCGCTCATGCTAAACGGTGGCCAGCCATTGGAGAAGAGGTCCTAGTGACGGTCTTCTTTCTCTTTTAGCCCCGTCCCTTTCAGACTGGGTTCCTTTACTTCCTGCTGGCCTAAAAGCTTTCTTATCTTCTTTATGGGTCCAGATGGCCCCATAAAGAAGATAAGGAACCTTTTAAGTCAGCAGGAAGTCCAGCCGAGTCACGGACTACAAAGAGAAAAGTCTATTATGGCAGCGCTTGCAGTGGTCAGGACAAACCTTTAGCAGCAAGTCACAGGGGAACACATGAAATCCCCCTCCCTCGAGCATCCCACATGGTGTTGGTTTCACTCTGGCACAACACTACATTCCTCCCTCACCACAGAATTGAACAAGCATTAAGGGACCGGCAGACAGAGCAGAAGTGAACAGGCTTTGCTGACCGATGTCAGACTGTTAATAAGCTTCTGGAGGAGGCAGATGTCAGAGGAGAAAGGGATTGCATTCCGTCGGCCTCTCACTCATTGTAGCCGGTTGAACAATGGCAGTCCTCTGATATGTTTGCACATTAACCAAACCCCTCTAGACCCTTAGAGAATTCCTCCAGCCCCCAACTCTTTCTACCCTGCAGAGTGTAAGCCCTGTCGTGCCACCTCCCTTCTTCTCAGTTGTACGCGGGCCAGTCCAAGGAGTGCGCCCTTCCTTTAGGGACCGATTTCTCCGAGGTGCAGGCTCCTTCCGCATGGAGACTGTGGCGTGACGTGCAGTGCAATGTTTAATCTCCGGTAGATCACCAGTTAAGCTGATGTTACTTATAACAGTGTCTTTTAAATGCGGTGATGGATCCCTGTCCATTTGTTGCAAACTGAATACATTTTCCTTGAGAGTTTCGATTGTTTCCAGGATGTCATCAGCCCACATGGAACACTCTCTGAAGTTAAACGAGGCCCAGATTACCGGAACATGACTGTATTACCGAGGCCAGGGGATGGCTGTCCAGGAAGCCCTGAGTTCTGCTGAAAAGCATAACGCTGAAACAAGGCCAGCAGAAAGAAATACCCATCGGACGTGCTAACCCAGGGCTTGCTTTTTTAGGCACAAGCTCTTGGTGCGCTCTTATTCTAAAGCCAGCACTTGCAGGATTAAACGTGAAACTGCAAGCCCCACAATGCAACGGACTGGTGGCCTACAGGCGGAAGGCAATGCTCAACACTTAAGCGGCTGTTTTGTCTCAATATCTAAAAACAGTCATGGCTAACTTTTTTCTGCAATTTCATATTTAAAATTGGAACAGGGTGTTCGCCTTTCGTGGTTGTGTTTTCCTTTCTTTTTGTGGACACGAACCAGCTTCCTTGTGTGCAGCAGGCGGGGACTGATTGCAAAGAAGTGACAGAAGAGATATTTCCATATCTGCTCTGGGTGCTGCCCGAAAATAATACAGCGCAGGGAAGAGACGTAGTGTTACAGGTTAAGTACAATAATTAGGAGGGGCCCTGGTGTCACTGCACCCGCTGCACCATCAATATATACGCCTATATATATTCAGCCCCCGGAGCTGTCGATCCTTTGCTCAGTCACTGTAGTCGCGCGCTGCTGTCATTACGGTGTCCATCTCACTCCGTGTCCTGGTGATCACTGTTTACTTTCCTTTGCTTTCAAGACACTGTGATGCATTCTGGGTATTGCAGTCTGGATTTGCTTCAATTGAAGAAATGAGATGTGAACACTTGAGAGCTGTGATTTGAGGGTAAAAACGTAATGACTGGAAACAGCGTCTGTGATCACGTAAAGTGCGGTTGTCAGCCTGACTGTCATATCACAGGGGTAGTCACAACTCTGTCACTTAAAGATGTCACTGCGTGGGCTGCCACCAGTCCCTGCTCTCACTAGAGGTTGTGTTTTTTCTCTGTGCTGGGAGTCTCTTGGTGCTCTGCGCACGCACTCAAGAACCGTCACTTCTGTCTGTCCAGTCCACCCGCATGGGCCGTCACTACAAGGCGCTGTCTCAGTTCTATCAAGGGTGTCTACTCTGACTCTGTTCTCACCACCGTTACTGTTCTTCCCACAAAATGGAAACTGGCCACTTTCTACTTGCACTCGTGGCCTCTTTTTACCGCCTTCACACCCCAGGGCTTTCAATGACTGCCTCTACTGTCTCCTCACACTCTGGTTGTCAGTGCTGTTCGTTCACATCCAAAGCTGATTGTTATTTTCGCTGACAGTCACCGTTAAGTTCAGTCACTGCATCCTGCTCACTGTGGGGTTCTGTCTGTCTTGTACGTCGACTATATATATGCTTTCCTTAATTCGGAGTTGTCACTACTGTCAGTTCACACGTGGGCAGTGGCTACTTTGTTTCACACGTAGGTGGTTGAATCATGTTGTATTGCAGCATTTATATAGCGCCTACTACCCTTACGTGGGGCACTGAAATACTTCCCTACATGGGTAGCATGCTACACAGTGCAGGCTGTGTGGTTGAAAGTATAACACTGGAATTTTTTCAGATGTTATTGTATTTTATTTGCGTCTGTATAACACCATAGACTGTGCAGGTTAATGGAGTAGGTGCTCTTATATAAACAGTGTTACAGAAAATAGCTTTGCATCAAAGAATACTTGTTTTTCTTTCTTTTATTTTCTATATAATAGCACGGTGCTGTCTTCACAGACACCGCGCTTTACAAAGCAATAGGTGTTGCTTTTGGCATTGTAAATACCAATGGCAAAAGGCATTGCCATTTACAATACCAATAACTTCAAAAACTCGCAGTTGCGAGACCTATTGCATTGCACTCTACTACTCTCTACTACTCTACTCACCACTACTCTCATCACTACTACTCATTCTCTACTACTCACTCTCTACTACTCTCTACTATCAAATCACTATACTACTCACTCTCTACTACTAACTCTACTACAACTCTATACTATTCGCTCTATACTACTCTACTATTCACTCATTACTACTCACTCTAATACTTGCTATTACTCACACTCTACTACTCTCTAGTACACTGAACTAACTCTTTACTACTCACTCTCTACTACTACTCTCTGCTACTCACACTCTACTTCTCTCTACTCACTCTCTACTACTCTCTAGTACTCTCTATTCACTCTCTACTACTCATTTGCATTTGCGAGAGATTAAGCTATTGGCATTTTAAATGACAATGCCATTTATTTATCTATTTTCAAAATTAACACATAAATAAAAAAGTTGTCATTTACGATGCCAATAACTCTAACTTTTGCAAAGGCGAGACCGTTGCATTGCAAATGCTTTTTGCGATTAGCAGAAGAGTATGAGATCTCACGGCAGTATGGTGGTGATGTTGGAAGAAAAAGGTCAATGCAGAGCACTTGCATATTAGTAGAACACTGATTGGACTACCCAATGTAACAAAGTCTTATGAAGATTGCACATTATGTTTACCACATTTGGACATTATGCATTCAGGGTATTGTTACAATTTGGAGACTAGGTTTAGATTTGAAATTTGCACATTTGTGACTGCTAACATGTGTTTTCCTATGTGCCAATCCATTTTTGTGGTCGGAAAATTAAATCTCCATCTATTGTGTTACCAACGTTTACATCCAGTACAATGTTTTTGTGGTGATGCCTTTAACTTGACAGATTGTCAATACTACATGGAATGTTTGAATGTAATAAGTAAAGAAGATTCTATGGTGGCAGTTATCTCCGAGCACCTGCTGTATGGAAGTATATCACTGCTGTTAATAAACGATTCTGATTACTGTCGCATTTCCTGAGAAGTATATCTCGGCAATATTTGGCGACGAGGATGGAACACGGACGTTTTTGACCTGGATATGAGCTTGAAAACAAGATTTGATGAAGGCGTTTCTGCATACTCAATTGAGTTCTTCAGGGGGCGCTTTGTTCTTCTTTACCACCAAACTTTCATTAACGTACTAAAACCTTTTTCCTTCCTATTTCAAAGCTTATTCAGAACGTCACCTTTTGAAGTTTCGTAGTGTTATGAAGTGTGTAAAGATGAAAACAGATACAACTACCCCGTAAGACACTTCAATAAACTAGACCTACAACACGTAGCACACAGTGTTGGGGTTTTAGAGATTTTAAACAGTACACAGCTGGACATATACAATTTTCATGCACAAAATAGCTGTTTTTCTACACAGTAAACTCACAAAAATAACAGTGTTAGTTTTCGTTACTTTACGTTTTTTATTTCAAGAGGAAGCTTGTTGCTGCTTGTAGTCTCTTAGGTTAAGTCATTGGTCAACATCGCTCAAGTTCAACAATGTCGAGCTTGCGCATATACCTTGTTCAAAACGATGCGCTCAAAATCTATAGGCCATATTAGCAACAAATAGCGATATTTATCGCTAAATGAGCTTAGCGCATTTTTTTTGATCGCCGCGCGTCGACAGATATTATCGCAGAGATAACGTGCTATTATTTATCTTAAAAGCGATAAAATATCTGGCGATAGCGGCTCAATGCGTGATTATCACTGGAAATCCAGCGATATTCAGGCATTAATGCTAATAGGGTCTTAACCTCAATATCCACCTCCCATTGGATATACAGGTTAAGAAGTGGTCTGAGCAGGCATTAGGTTTTAGCGATATTCGCGCTTAGCGCGAATTTTTCTATCGCTTCGCCTGCCTTGCTAATAGGCGATAGCTGTGTTAGCGACTGCTTTCAGTTGCTAACAGGTTGGGTACGCCAACTTTGCATGTCATTAGCGATAAATATCGCTGACATGCAAACCGGGACCCAAACCGGTCGCTATCGCCTAAAAGCTGTCACTGTTGTTAGCGACAGCTTGCTAATAGGGCGATAAAATTGTCACCACTTTAGTGGGAAAAAGTCCAGCTAAAGCGGCAATAATGCCCTTGCTAATATGCCCCTCTGTTTTAATTACTCGAATTATTTAACATAGTGAGAGGCAAATATTTATATCAATCGGGAGCATGTTGCTTATAAGACAGAAAAAGTTTTAAAACGATTTTCTCATTGGCCTGGAAAGTTAATGACCTGCCAGCCACCAATCAGCATCTGACACTGTGAAAATGCATGCAGTGTGAGCATATGTAAACGTCTTTGCCTGTCAAGCGTACTCGTCGAAAAGAGTGAGAGTATACTTATGGTCAGATAATTGGGAAAAATTACAACATCCCATACTCAAATTTACAAATACATATACAGATATTAGTCACACAGAACCCACATTATGTAGATTGCACCAGTGCGTATTCAATGTTATGACGCCATTTCCAGATTATTATAATTGCAATGGGGCCATAGCAACATTGCACTGACATTTGCTCTATCTGACTAGCGCAAGAATATCCAAATAACCAAGGCACAAGAGAGCACAACCAATGGAATGCATTACCAACTGACTGACTTCTCAAAGGTTGGCTCCTCTACAAATAATTTGGGTGGAACACATGCAAGTCTAAATATTTTTCCTCTGGCTTTATTAACAAGCGAGAAGTACTTTAAGACTTCCACTACTAATCTTACATTTACCATAAATAAACAAATAAAATCAATTATTGGCCACATTTTTGATAAAGACTTTGTGGAAGTATAAACTTCCATCATCGACATTATCATCTATATCTAGCACTGCACTAGACTGTCTTCATGTATTCAGTCATAATAGCTAAGCATGACTTTTAAATTAGGTAGTAACAATACATTGTGATATTCTTCGCAGTTGCCTGAATGTGGGCTGCAATTTAGGATTGGATACATTTCTTGTTGACTGCTTGCATTCTGTGTGTATATTTTTGGCAGGTAACTCACCTTATAAGTAGCTGGCCACAAAAACAGCAGTAGTAATTGTGCTGCGTGTATCGATTCTTTTGGGTGAATTCTATAGACTGCGTCACGTAGTAAAAATGAATCATAAGATGTGGGGGGCATATTATCAACAACTAGCGATATTTATCGCTAAATAGGCTTAGCAGCATTTTTTTTATCGCCAACCATCGCCGGATTTTATCGCAGAGATAACGTGCTATTAGCAACTTTATCTCTGAAGCGATAAAATTTCTAGCGATAGCGGCGAAATACGTGAATATCGCTGTAAATCCAGCGATATTCAGGCATTATCGCTAACAGGGACTTAGCCTGAATATCCACCTTCCATTGGATATACAGGCTAAGAACTGGTCTGAGCAGGCGTTAGGTTTTGGAGATATTTGTGCGAATATTTCCATCGCTACGCCTGCGTTGATAATAAGCGATAGTGATATTAGCGACTGCTTTCAGTCGCTAACAGGTTGGGTACGGCCACTTTGCATGTCATTAGCGATAAATATTGCTGACATGCAAAGTGGCCCCAAACCGCTCGCTATCGCCTATAAGCTGTCGCTAACTGCTGTTAGCAACAGCTTGCTAATAGGGCGATAGAATTATCGCCGCTTAGCGGCCAAAAACGACAGCTAAAGCTGCGATAATCTCTTATCGCCTGCCTTGATAATATGCCCCGTGTTTCCTCAAGAATATTGATAAAAGGCCTTCACACCAATGCTTATGAAGAAAGGCAACAGGATATTCTGCTGGACTTTAATATTAAGGCAGTAATTGAAACCAAGGGGCATATTATCAAGCCCGTTTTCGGCCGAAAAGTGGCGATTAAATTATTCGCTCTATTATCAAGGACACGCTAATGCGTGTTTCCTTGAGTTAGCAGCCGTCTTTTCTCCACTTTGCATATCAGCAATTATTATCACTAATGGCATGCAAAGTGGGCGTTCCTCACAGTACAACATGGGTAAACATTGCTAAAACTGCATCGCAATATTTACAAGGATGCCCCAGACCCACAAATCGATGATCAAAGTTGTGTTAAGATCCCTGTACCCCAGGATTTTAACTCCTGCTATTAATCTGACATAGCCATCTGTAACATGGGAGGTGGATCTTAAATCCACACCTGCCCATTATCAAGGTTTACATTATCGCAGGTCATTTTTCGCTGCTTTCCTCACGCTAATGCATGTTATCGCCCTCTATCATTGGCTTTCACATCGCCTGGATGAAAAGCGTTAATAATGCGTCGCTAACCCGGCGCTGAAATCCAGCGATAGATGACGATAATGAAAATCGCGTTATGCGAGATTTGCAAAAATTATCACATGTGTTTGATAATATGCCCCTATATCTGGTGCACTCCGGTGGTTTTTAGTTCAGAACAAAAGCGTCTTTTTAATTATGTAGCAGGAATTTCTTTGTAATGAAGGCACCTCAATGGTGTCATTTTCATGGAATTTCTTTCCCACATGATTTCTCCCTTCTTTTCTCACGGAGCCCTAGTGGGAGTCTAGGCAACACGTTGGATTGCCTGCGTTTCAATCAACGTCCACTAGAGGACAGTGTGGTCCAAATAATGCAGGTCAGCAGACTGTTTCGAATACAATCTACAATAAATGGACCTTGTAAAGTGTACCGCCTTACAAAGAACACGTATGGCCCCGCGAGTGAGAGGACCGGTGACTCACAGAGGTAGGCGAGCCAATAAATTAACAGGGAGCGCCAGGTCAAGGGTCGGCTGTGGTTCTCAGTGACTATGCAGGGGCCGAATCCTGAAAATATTTGGCATGTAAATAATACAATACACATCTTGTTGGAATATGATAAAGTGTCTTCAAAATAGAAAAAAAGATTTAAGATTGCTTGAACACACTAGAGGGTTTGATCTTAGTACATCAGATCATATCTCTTCACTGAAAGGTATTTTTTTTTAATGAGAGCTTTTAAACTTGAAGTGAAAAACATTCGTGCCCCTCCCTCAGGACAATGCTGTTAATGAACTACGAGTCAAGTCTGTGCTCAGTTTATAAAAGAACAGAGGGAGATTTGAAGGGATCTGCAGGGTTCTGAGCTAAAGTTGGGGTTTGAGCCTTGTTTCCCATGTTACATTGTCGACAGCTGTGGCAACTAGTCTAGATTGCCTCCTGTGAAAGTTCGGCTCGCTTTGGGCTCGCGTACAGGTTCCAAGAGGACCCCGAGCCGAGCCAGCGCCAGGCACCTGCTATGAGTCTTGCTTTCGTTTTCAAGGGTTCGCCCACTTCTAATGATGATGCACAATACTCAATTTGGACACTATTTGTATGGGACATTTTCTGGGCACAGAAAGATGACGAGATCAGTATGGCACTCCCAAAGCGCCATAAATAACTTAATCTCCCTGGGCAGATTTACATTTCCTGGCGCATCCCTGCAATCAGCAGGGATGTGCCAGGAAAGATGCGTGACGCAACTTTACCCTTGCGCCACCACAGATGTGCCGCATTTACAATGCGGCGCATCATGGTGCAAGGATAAACAGATGCATGTCGCATCTGCTGGCGTAAGGTTGGCGCAGTGCTGGAGTTGTGTCACGGGTGCGACGCAACTCCAGCACTGTTCCAACCTGGCCTATCCGCAACATGGTGCGTCACGCCTTACGCCTGCTTCAAGCAGGTGCAAAGTTTTGACGCAGCGGCTTCGGAAAAGTGACTGAGTGAAATCTTGTAGATTTCACTCCGGTACTTTTGCAAGGCGTTCCTGCGCCGAAAGCCCCCCTGCGCCGGATCGCCCACATGAAATCTGACACAGGTTTCATGTGGCGCAGAGCTTTACAACGTGACACATCTCCCTAGATTCGTCATGTTGTAAATAGGGTGCACCGTGGCGCCTGGTTTACGCCGCCACTGCGTCATAGAAGTGACTCAACAGCGCTGCAAATGTGACGCACGGGGCTCGTAAATCTGCCTCCACGTGCCTACCAAATAAATGAACGCGCACTCATGTAACGTAACCAGTGCTCATGTCAAGCGCTACAATACCTGCGGGTCAAGTTTGCGCTATAAAAAACTGCAAAAAAAAAAGCACATCTCCCAGTCCCATTAACCTAGGTCAGCAGCCAAATGCTGTGCTTCAGAATTGTCTGAATGACTTAGTTCCAGGTCACAGAGTCCAACCCCAAGGGAGGGGCTACTGCCCTTGCCGCAGCTGTTCCTGCGTGCAACTGTAGGTCAAACCCACAGTGAAGTAGCTTGGGAGGCTAATGCCAATGATGCAGATCTGTGGTCAAATATTTGGAAGCGACAGACCTCATTACATTACTGCAGAATTAGGCAAGCAGTCAACTATTTGCTTACAACCTTTGGCTATCAAATAAGCAAAAGTGCAACCTCTATGCCACACTTTAGGAATCTGGGGAAGGAAGGCGATAGGCTGAGGAGGATCATAACAGTCTAGGCAGCCACTAAGGATGGTAGGGCAGAATAACAAAGGAAGGGCCTAGATTGTTGTTGAGAGCCCTGAAACTAACAAATAGGGGACTGTTCAGGAAGGTACATTATTATTATTAACATATACTTAATAAAATTAAATGTGCATCAGATTTACGTATTAAATTAAATGTTTATTAAATAATGAATTAATTTAAATGTATTTATTTATTTATAACAATTATTTCTTAAAGATTAAAGCATTTGCCCCCACACTAGCATTTGTCTTTGTATTTAATCTGTATAAATGTTGAAATCTGTGTTGAATTAATTTAAATTCAAATTCTGTTAATGCTTTGCAGAAAAAATACATGTATAGGTATGGCTCAGAGGAATTTTGTCTTCATTTATAATCTTTATTTTTCTATGAAAAATATGTTCTCAAATTTAACATCTTTTGTATGCAGAACATTGATACAACATAATCAGACAATAAGTCCTGAGTGTCTCAAACACAGGTCTCAAAGAAAACATTAATTGTCCTTTATATAAAATGACATACTATCTCATCTTCAAACATACACAACACATATACATTAATTTGTCTATATACTCATTCATATACAAAAAAGTTTTCTCATGTCTGTAACAACGCAGGTCTTAGTAATTTCTCAATATCCCAATGGCTTGGTGTTAGAACTGGGGACTCTAGTTGGCTGAGGTAGGTACCTTAGGCCAAATAAGGACCCTTGCTTCTAAGTCAGGGAAAGGAAGGACACCTTCTCAGATAGCCCCTGCTCACCCCCTCGGTAGCTTGGCACAGGCACCAGGCTTATCTCCAAGGCAAATATGCAAAGTATTTGCAATCCCCGTTCTCATTAACCCAATGATGACACCACAAATGGTCTCCACTCGAGTTTCATAAAAAACAAGTATATGTTTATATAAAAAGATATACGATGAGACCACACGATAAAAAATCAACATATGCGTATTTGTAATATTTCGCCTGGCTGGTTATTAGGCCAGCAAGCCCTTGTAGGTTCCCGCAGTATTAATAAGCAATTCTAGATGATCCAATGCAGTCCTAATGCGATGCTATGCAGTTCATAATGCAAGAATCAGGCACTTCGTAATGTAAAAATAATGTTGTTTGTTATGCAAAAATAACGCACTGCGTAATGCAACAATCAGGCAATCCGTTATGCAGAAATAATGCAATGCGTAATGCAACAATCAGGCAGTTTGTAATGCAAAAATAATGCAATGTGTAATGCAACAATCAGGCAGTTCGTAATACCAAGATAATGTAATGCGTAATGCAACAATCAGGCAGTTCGTAATACAAAAATGATGTAATCTGGCACCAATCATGGTGCTCTGGACGGTCTCTATGCCACTCCTGCTGACTTGCGGTCAGCTACTGCCAAAATATGCCCCCCAATATGGGTATGGTGTAAAACAAATTGTAGCTCCACACTCAGGCCCCAGTACTGCCACTCCTCAGCCGCAATCCCGACTTCAGCGGAGGCTCGCGCAGCAAAGTAAGGAAAGGCCGAGAGCATCCCTCTCATAGCCCACACCCTGCCCAGGCGCGACAAACGCATGCTCGCTGAGCGTTAACTGGGGGGGGGAGATCTCACTCTCCTCTCCACTCCTCGCAACTTGGGCCTCCGATGCGACTTTGTTGATCTTGGGCAGTGAAACACAAGACCCCCTCCCCCATTGACGGGGATGGTTTGAGGTCCCTCCTTGGCAAAGACAGGCTCGGACCGGCGGCACAGCTTCTCTGGGGATGCCGGTCCGGGCCGATGGCAATGACGAAGGTGACAGGCTGCAACAGGGCACACGCACACAGCGTAGCTGAGACTCACTTAAGCTACAGGGGGATCATGATCACAGGGCAATCCTCACGAAGGTCTCCGGCTGCACAAAGCACACACACACAGTGTTGCTGAGACTCACTTATATTTCGGGTCCACATGATCACAGGACAATCTTCACAAAGGTCTTAGGCTGCACGCAGCACACGCTCACTGCGTCGCTGAGACTCACATGGATTCCGGGTACCCACGATGGTGCACAGACAAAATATCGACTCCAAAATATCGAATGGACAAAATATCGAGTTAAAAATATCAACAACAATAAAATATCGATAACAAAAATATCGTTGGTCAAAATATCGAATAAAATAATGATAAAAAAATATCGAGTACAAAAATATCGACTAAAAAAAATTGACAAGAAAAAAAATATTGATAAATAGTCAAAGTAAAAAATATAGATAATATGTAGAAAAAAGGTTACATTTTTTTTATTAATAGTAATATAAATTGTAGTTAATGTTTAGGAGCGGGATGTTGGGTTAATAGGGGATAAGGGTGGGGAGTAATTTAATAATAATTAATTAATTAATATATGTTTGTAAATATTTTTAATTGATAATTAATTGGTAATTAATAATATTAATTAGTTAATTAATTAATATAATTTCGTACATATTTTTAATTAGTAATTAATTGGTAATTAAATAATATTAATTAGTTAATTACATTAATTAGAGTAATTTTTTATATATATAATTTTTATTTATTGCTAATTAATTAATTGGGAAAAAATAATATTAATTATTAAATTAAATTAATTACAGCTAGTGTGCTAATATATTTACTTTATTGTTATTGTTAATTAATAATTAATTGGTAATTAATTAATTTTGGGTAAATGAGTATTTTTAGGGTTCAGGGTCAGTTTTCAGTTTTTGGGTAAAGGGGTATTTTTAGGGTTCAGGGTCAGTTTTCAGTTTTTGGGTAAAGGGGTATTTTTAGGGTTCAGGGTCAGTTTTCAGTTTTTGGGTAAAGGGGTATTTTTAGGGTTCAGGGTCAGTTTTCAGTTTTTGGGTAAAGGGGTATTTTTAGGGTTCAGGGTCAGTTTTCAGTTCTTGGGTAAAGGGGTATTTTTTGGGTTCAGGGTCAGTTTTCAGTTTTTGGGTAAAGGGGTATTTTTAGGGTTCAGGGTCAGTTTTGGGTTTTTGGGTAAAGGGGTATTTTTAGGGTTAAGGGTCAGTTTTCAGTTCTTGGGTAAAGGGGTATTCTTTGGGTTCAAGGTCAGTTTTCCCTACTGTTGCACCCACTGGAGTGGGAATAGTAATTTTAACCCCTACGCTATCCAACGCTTTCCCTACATTGCACTCTTTGGAGTGGGAATAGTATTTTTTACACTTCTGGTATCGTACGGTAATATAATAGTATCTTATTTAATTATAGTATGTTACTATGTATATATGTTTTAACAAATAAGATTGTAATTTTTTTTATTATTTTCATTTATTAATTAATTATTATAAGATAATTTAAGTATTTTTAAGTATATTTTAGTAATTAAATTTGAATATTAATTTAATTTAACACTGTTTTTAATAAAGTCGATATTTTTTACAACTATATTATTGTAAACGATATTTTGTACTCGATATTTTTGTACTTACCTGTTTGTAGATACAAACTCGATATTTTGACTGTCGATATTTTGTCCACGATATTTTTGCTAGTCGATATTTTGTCCCTCGATATTATTTCAGTGATCCACCCACGATCACAGGGCAGTGCTTACGAAGGTCTCAGGCTGCAAAAAGCACATGCACACAGCGTTGCTGAGACACCTCTGGAAACTTTTATGTTTCTGAGTTTCCACAACAGGGAGCAAGCTCTCCTCAGGCCCTTTCGGATAAGTTACTTCAGGACACAGCACACAGCAAAGTCCTTTTTAAGCAGGGGGACATGGCACACAGCAAAGTCCCCTAACCTCTCCTTGGTTAAATCAGCAAACTGCAGGCCAGCCCCAGAACCCACAGCAAGGGCCAGTCCTTTCCTTCAGTCTCTTAAGCTGTTTCTTCGTTGGCAGAGGTTCCTCTTGACCATGAAGTAGTTTTAATCCTTTTCAGTTCTTGATCAGTCCAAAGTCCAGCGGTTTCAGCTTTCATAGTTATACCCCTGTCCAATCCAGTTCTGGGTGTCTCCCTGCCAGTGACACCTTCTATCTTTGAATGTGGGGGTCTGGAACCTCAATCACTCAGCAGGAGATGGAGCCATAGATTTATGGCGTCAGCCCAGGCCTCTTCACCTCCAGGGGCTACACCTCCTACCTACACTCCAGATGCAAGTCAGCCTGTTGCGCTCTCACCTCCTCCCCTGGTCTCAAGACATTCCCCAGATCCTATCACATTCAAATCTATACAGTCAATCCACAACCAGGCAGAGACACACAGAAATGTTAGGAACTAAAAAAAAAACCAGCCACTTCTAAAAGTGTGGTTTCTAAACACACAATGCAAAAAACACCTTCACAAAAAGATGTGTTATTAAATTGTGAGTTCAGGCATACTAAACGTCACCTCTCAATCTTAAGCCTATGGGGAAGATAGGCTAGAAACACATTACACAGCCTTCCCCATTCTGTCCTATGGGCAAGAGGGCCTTTCAACAGTGACAAATGACACCTCAGTACATGTCCTACTTTTCACATACACTGCACCCTGCCAAGGGGAGTACCCTGGACCTACCATAGAGGTGTCTGATTTGCATACAAGGGGAAGGGTAAGGCCTGATAAGTGGGTGCAGTTGTCAGGACAGCAAGGCCGTTTAACAAACTGCACACAGGCACTGCAGTGACAGGCCTGAGTTCTCTCTTTAAGGCTACTGGTGTGGGTGGCACAATTTGTGCTGCAGGCCCACTAGTAACATTTGTGTTACCAGTCCTGGCACACATAGTGCACTTTACTAGTAAAACAAATATACAAATTATGGACAACCAATTACCATTACACCTTACACAGGGAGCACTTGCACTTTGACACTGATCAGTAGTGGCAAAGTGCCCAAAGTGTCTAAGTTGGCAACGCCATATCAGAAAAAAGGTCTAGGGGGAAGGCAAAAAGTTTAGGGAACTTTAGCCAAAAAGGGTCAAGTCCAACACTTGGTTACATTAGTTGTTGAACTCTAATGTTTGATTTTCTAAACATATGGAAATTTTACTTATTTGATTCTGTTTTTACTGTGGCCTATTACGAACAGAGACTACCATTACCTAAATGACTTGAGGGGTTGTCAGGCACCAACATGAACAGTACAGCTGTAGCTTGGACTTAGATACAATCACAAAGGCACTTCTCAGACCAATCCAAGAATACTTCACAATCCAAAAGGGTGTAGAACAAAAGCTTCTTTAATAAGAAGGCCCACAACATCACCGACCACCATGCAGGTCAAGGAACAATTCAGCAACTGACACTTGCCCAATAGTTCCAGAACCAATCCAGCAGTCCGTACCATCAAAGTTCTGGATTATAAAATTACATCACAACATTAGCTTACAATAGGTGATAACAACCGCATAAGCCACTGCTACACGAGCCCAAACCCCAATTCAGTTCTCCTCTAAATGGGCACACAACATATTGTTGAGTCTCATCCTTGAGGCACAGATCGTAAGTTGACAGTGAGCGTGGTACCTATCTGTAGGTACACCTGTTGCATGGAAGGTATCACGCTGAAATACAGAGCGGATGCTTAAAAAGTTCTCAGTCACGGACAAGACCTCGGGACAGTCATGGTCTGTGCTCCCACTATTCTCCCTGTGCCCATGCTCCCACTAGCAGATGTTTTTCCCATAGTGGTTCCCCCAAAGTATGCTCAGAGGTACTGGTACTGAGGAGCTACTTGCAGCCCATATTTCCGATTACCCTCTTGGTTACCTCGAATACAATGTCCCAAATTGTTGGGCCTCTCAGCACCATCTCCTCGGACACCTTGAGCTTCAGCTCAGTACCACTGTCTCCCTTGGCTTAGCACTTAAATCCCCTCCCCCCCAGAGACAATATTCAGGGTGGGCACTCTATTCACAGTTCACCTATGGGTTTGCACACCGTGTTTAGGTTTCAGCCTGAGAAAGACTGCGCACATGCGCAGTCGAGCTGGCGAGACTTAATGACATAAAGTAACTTTCACTAGCGAGGTTAAGCCCCGCCCCTCTTTTCCATTGGCTGGCGTTACCGCTCATGCTAAACGGTGGCCAGCCATTGGAGAAGAGGTCCTAGTGACGGTCTTCTTTCTCTTTTAGCCCCGTCCCTTTCAGACTGGGTTCCTTTACTTCCTGCTGGCCTAAAAGCTTTCTTATCTTCTTTATGGGTCCAGATGGCCCCATAAAGAAGATAAGGAACCTTTTAAGTCAGCAGGAAGTCCAGCCGAGTCACGGACTACAAAGAGAAAAGTCTATTATGGCAGCGCTTGCAGTGGTCAGGACAAACCTTTAGCAGCAAGTCACAGGGGAACACATGAAATCCCCCTCCCTCGAGCATCCCACATGGTGTTGGTTTCACTCTGGCACAACACTACATTCCTCCCTCACCACAGAATTGAACAAGCATTAAGGGACCGGCAGACAGAGCAGAAGTGAACAGGCTTTGCTGACCGATGTCAGACTGTTAATAAGCTTCTGGAGGAGGCAGATGTCAGAGGAGAAAGGGATTGCATTCCGTCGGCCTCTCACTCATTGTAGCCGGTTGAACAATGGCAGTCCTCTGATATGTTTGCACATTACCCAAACCCCTCTAGACCTTTAGAGAATTCCTCCAGCCCCCAACTCTTTCCACCCTGCAGAGTGTAAGCCCTGTCGTGCCACCTCCCTTCTTCTCAGTTGTACGCGGGCCAGTCCAAGGAGTGCGCCCTTCCTTTAGGGACCGATTTCTCCGAGGTGCAGGCTCCTTCCGCGTGGAGACTGTGGCGTGACGTGCAGTGCAATGTTTAATCTCCGGTAGATCACCAGTTAAGCTGATGTTACTTATAACAGTGTCTTTTAAATGCGGTGATGGATCCCTGTCCATTTGTTGCAAACTGAATACATTTTCCTTGAGAGTTTCGATTGTTTCCAGGATGTCATCAGCCCACATGGAACACTCTCTGAAGTTAAACGAGGCCCAGATTACCGGAACATGACTGTATTACCGAGGCCAGGGGATGGCTGTCCAGGAAGCCCCGAGTTCTGCTGAAAAGCATAACGCTGAAACAAGGCCAGCAGAAAGAAATACCCATCGGACGTGCTAACCCAGGGCTTGCTTTTTTAGGCACAAGCTCTTGGTGCGCTCTTATTCTAAAGCCAGCACTTGCAGGATTAAACGTGAAACTGCAAGCCCCACAATGCAACGGGCTGGTGGCCTACAGGCGGAAGGCAATGCTCAACACTTAAGCGGCTGTTTTGTCTCAATATCTAAAAACAGTCATGGCTAACTTTTTTCTGCAATTTCATATTTAAAATTGGAACAGGGTGTTCGCCTTTCGTGGTTGTGTTTTCCTTTCTTTTTGTGGACACGAACCAGCTTCCTTGTGTGCAGCAGGCGGGGACTGATTGCAAAGAAGTGACAGAAGAGATATTTCCATATCTGCTCTGGGTGCTGCCCGAAAATAATACAGCGCAGGGAAGAGACGTAGTGTTACAGGTTAAGTACAATAATTAGGAGGGGCCCTGGTGTCACTGCACCCGCTGCACCATCAATATATACGCCTATATATATTCAGCCCCCGGAGCTGTCGATCCTTTGCTCAGTCACTGTAGTCGCGCGCTGCTGTCATTACGGTGTCCATCTCACTCCGTGTCCTGGTGATCACTGTTTACTTTCCTTTGCTTTCAAGACACTGTGATGCATTCTGGGTATTGCAGTCTGGATTTGCTTCAATTGAAGAAATGAGATGTGAACACTTGAGAGCTGTGATTTGAGGGTAAAAACGTAATGACTGGAAACAGCGTCTGTGATCACGTAAAGTGCGGTTGTCAGCCTGACTGTCATATCACAGGGGTAGTCACAACTCTGTCACTTAAAGATGTCACTGCGTGGGCTGCCACCAGTCCCTGCTCTCACTAGAGGTTGTGTTTTTTCTCTGTGCTGGGAGTCTCTTGGTGCTCTGCGCACGCACTCAAGAACCGTCACTTCTGTCTGTCCAGTCCACCCGCATGGGCCGTCACTACAAGGCGCTGTCTCAGTTCTATCAAGGGTGTCTACTCTGACTCTGCTCTCACCACCGTTACTGTTCTTCCCACAAAATGGAAACTGGCCACTTTCTACTTGCACTCGTGGCCTCTTTTTACCGCCTTCAAACCCCAGGGCTTTCAATGACTGCCTCTACTGTCTCCTCACACTCTGGTTGTCAGTGCTGTTCGTTCACATCCAAAGCTGATTGTTATTTCCGCTGACAGTCACCGTTAAGTTCAGTCACTGCATCCTGCTCACTGTGGGGTTCTGTCTGTCTTGTACGTCGACTATATATATGCTTTCCTTAATTCGGAGTTGCCACTACTGTCAGTTCACACGTGGGCAGTGGCTACTTTGTTTCACACGTAGGTGGTTGAATCATGTTGTATTGCAGCATTTATATAGCGCCTACTACCCTTACGTGGGGCACTGAAATACTTCCCTACATGGGTAGCATGCTACACAGTGCAGGCTGTGTGGTTGAAAGTATAACACTGGAATTTTTTCAGATGTTATTGTATTTTATTTGCGTCTGTATAACACCATAGACTGTGCAGGTTAATGGAGTAGGTGCTCTTATATAAACAGTGTTACAGAAAATAGCTTTGCATCAAAGAATACTTGTTTTTCTTTCTTTTATTTTCTATATAATAGCACGGTGCTGTCTTCACGGACACCGCGCTTTACAAAGCAATAGGTGTTGCTTTTGGCATTGTAAATACCAATGGCAAAAGGCATTGCCATTTACAATACCAATAACTTCAAAAACTCGCAGTTGCGAGACCTATTGCATTGCACTCTACTACTCTCTACTACTCTACTCACCACTACTCTCATCACTACTACTCATTCTCTACTACTCACTCTCTACTACTCTCTACTCTCAAATCACTATACTACTCACTCTCTACTACTAACTCTACTACAACTCTATACTATTCGCTCTATACTACTCTACTATTCACTTATTACTACTCACTCTAATACTTGCTATTACTCACACTCTACTACTCTCTAGTACACTGAACTAACTCTTTACTACTCACTCTCTACTACTACTCTCTGCTACTCACACTCTACTTCTCTCTACTCACTCTCTACTACTCTCTAGTACTCTCTATTCACTCTCTACTACTCATTTGCATTTGCGAGAGATTAAGCTATTGGCATTTTAAATGACAATGCCATTTATTTATCTATTTTCAAAATTAACACATAAATAAAAATGTTGTCATTTACGATGCCAATAGCTCTAACTTTTGCAAAGGCGAGACCGTTGCATTGCAAATGCTTTTTGCGATTAGCAGAAGAGTATGAGATCTCACTGCAGTATGGTGGTGATGTTGAATGCGGTTGTATTTGAACTGGACCTAGGCAATGGTTCCAGCTTGGTATTCTGACTCCGAAAAAGAGCAGCCGTGTGGCTTAGCTTGTCATTTCTCACTCCTGAAGATCCCAAATTGTGCAGTTGATGTCTCGCATTGCCTCAGCCCGTGAACCTTCCAGAACACTTCCTTTATCCTGCAAGATAAAAGAAAGAAGAAAAAGGTCAATGCAGAGCACTTGCATATTAGTAGAACACTGATTGGACTACCCAATGTAACAAAGTCTTATGAAGATTGCACATTATGTGTACCACATTTGGACATTATGCATTCAGGGTATTGTTACAATTTGGAGACTAGGTTTAGATTTGAAATTTGCACATTTGTGACTGCTAACATGTGTTTTCCTATGTGCCAATCCATTTTTGTGGTCGGAAAATTAAATCTCCATCTATTGTGTTACCAACGTTTACATCCAGTACAATGTTTTTGTGGTGATGCCTTTAACTTGACAGATTGTCAATACTACATGGAATGTTTGAATGTAAGAAGTAAAGAAGATTCTATGGTGGCAGTTATCTCCGAGCACCTGCTGTATGGAAGTATATCACTGCTGTTAATAAACGATTCTGATTACTGTCGCATTTCCTGAGAAGTATATCTCGGCAATATTTGGCGACAAGGATGGAACACGGACGTTTTTGACCTGGATATGAGCTTGAAAACAAGATTTGATGAAGGCGTTTCTGCATACTCAATTGAGTTCTTCAGGGGGCGCTTTGTTCTTCTTTACCACCAAACTTTCATTAACGTACTAAAACCTTTTTCCTTCCTATTTCAAAGCTTATTCAGAACGTCACCTTTTGAAGTTTCGTAGTGTTATGAAGTGTGTAAAGATGAAAACAGATACAACTACCCCGTAAGACACTTCAATAAACTAGACCTACAACACGTAGCACACAGTGTTGGGGTTTTAGAGATTTTAAACAGTACACAGCTGGACATATACAATTTTCATGCACAAAATAGCTGTTTTTCTACACAGTAAACTCACAAAAATAACAGTGTTAGTTTTCGTTACTTTACGTTTTTTATTTCAAGAGGAAGCTTGTTGCTGCTTGTAGTCTCTTAGGGTAAGTCATTGGTCAACATCGCTCAAGTTCAACAATGTCGAGCTTGCGCATATACCTTGTTCAAAACGATGCGCTCAAAATCTATAGGCCATATTAGCAACAAATAGCGATATTTATCGCTAAATGAGCTTAGCGCATTTTTTTTGATCGCCGCGCGTCGACAGATATTATCGCAGAGATAACGTGCTATTATTTATCTTAAAAGCGATAAAATATCTGGCGATAGCGGCTCAATGCGTGATTATCACTGGAAATCCAGCGATATTCAGGCATTAATGCTAATAGGGTCTTAACCTCAATATCCACCTCCCATTGGATATACAGGTTAAGAAGTGGTCTGAGCAGGCATTAGGTTTTAGCGATATTCGCGCTTAGCGCGAATTTTTCTATCGCTTCGCCTGCCTTGCTAATAGGCGATAGCTGTGTTAGCGACTGCTTTCAGTTGCTAACAGGTTGGGTACGCCAACTTTGCATGTCATTAGCGATAAATATCGCTGACATGCAAACCGGGACCCAAACCGGTCGCTATCGCCTAAAAGCTGTCACTGTTGTTAGCGACAGCTTGCTAATAGGGCGATAAAATTGTCACCACTTTATTGGGAAAAAGTCCAGCTAAAGCGGCAATAATGCCCTTGCTAATATGCCCCTCTGTTTTAATTACTCGAATTATTTAACATAGTGAGAGGCAAATATTTATATCAATCGGGAGCATGTTGCTTATAAGACAGAAAAAGTTTTAAAACGATTTTCTCATTGGCCTGGAAAGTTAATGACCTGCCAGCCACCAATCAGCATCTGACACTGTGAAAATGCATGCAGTGTGAGCATATGTAAACGTCTTTGCCTGTCAAGCGTACTCGTCGAAAAGAGTGAGAGTATACTTATGGTCAGATAATTGGGAAAAATTACAACATCCCATACTCAAATTTACAAATACATATACAGATATTAGTCACACAGAACCCACATTATGTAGATTGCACCAGTGCGTATTCAATGTTATGACGCCATTTCCAGATTATTATAATTGCAATGGGGCCATAGCAACATTGCACTGACATTTGCTCTATCTGACTAGCGCAAGAATATCCAAATAACCAAGGCACAAGAGAGCACAACCAATGGAATGCATTACCAACTGACTGACTTCTCAAAGGTTGGCTCCTCTACAAATAATTTGGGTGGAACACATGCAAGTCTAAATATTTTTCCTCTGGCTTTATTAACAAGCGAGAAGTACTTTAAGACTTCCACTACTAATCTTACATTTACCATAAATAAACAAATAAAATCAATTATTGGCCACATTTTTGATAAAGACTTTGTGGAAGTATAAACTTCCATCATCGACATTATCATCTATATCTAGCACTGCACTAGACTGTCTTCATGTATTCAGTCATAATAGCTAAGCATGACTTTTAAATTAGGTAGTAACAATACATTGTGATATTCTTCGCAGTTGCCTGAATGTGGGCTGCAATTTAGGATTGGATACATTTCTTGTTGACTGCTTGCATTCTGTGTGTATATTTTTGGCAGGTAACTCACCTTATAAGTAGCTGGCCACAAAAACAGCAGTAGTAATTGTGCTGCGTGTATCGATTCTTTTGGGTGAATTCTATAGACTGCGCCACGTAGTAAAAATGAATCATAAGATGTGGGGGGCATATTATCAACAACTAGCGATATTTATCGCTAAATAGGCTTAGCAGCATTTTTTTTATCGCCAACCATCGCCGGATTTTATCGCAGAGATAACGTGCTATTAGCAACTTTATCTCTGAAGCGATAACATTTCTAGCGATAGCGGCGAAATACGTGAATATCGCTGTAAATCCAGCGATATTCAGGCATTATCGCTAACAGGGACTTAGCCTGAATATCCACCTTCCATTGGATATACAGGCTAAGAACTGGTCTGAGCAGGCGTTAGGTTTTGGAGATATTTGTGCGAATATTTCCATCGCTACGCCTGCGTTGATAATAAGCGATAGTGATATTAGCGACTGCTTTCAGTCGCTAACAGGTTGGGTACGGCCACTTTGCATGTCATTAGCGATAAATATTGCTGACATGCAAAGTGGCCCCAAACCGCTCGCTATCGCCTATAAGCTGTCGCTAACTGCTGTTAGCAACAGCTTGCTAATAGGGCGATAGAATTATCGCCGCTTAGCGGCCAAAAACGGCAGCTAAAGCTGCGATAATCTCTTATCGCCTGCCTTGATAATATGCCCCGTGTTTCCTCAAGAATATTGATAAAAGGCCTTCACACCAATGCTTATGAAGAAAGGCAACAGGATATTCTGCTGGACTTTAATATTAAGGCAGTAATTGAAACCAAGGGGCATATTATCAAGCCCGTTTTCGGCCGAAAAGTGGCGATTAAATTATTCGCTCTATTATCAAGGACACGCTAATGCGTGTTTCCTTGAGTTAGCAGCCGTCTTTTCTCCACTTTGCATATCAGCAATTATTATCACTAATGGCATGCAAAGTGGGCGTTCCTCACAGTACAACATGGGTAAACATTGCTAAAACTGCATCGCAATATTTACAAGGATGCCCCAGACCCACAAATCGATGATCAAAGTTGTGTTAAGATCCCTGTACCCCAGGATTTTAACTCCTGCTATTAATCTGACATAGCCATCTGTAACATGGGAGGTGGATCTTAAATCCACACCTGCCCATTATCAAGGTTTACATTATCGCAGGTCATTTTTCGCTGCTTTCCTCACGCTAATGCATGTTATCGCCCTCTATCATTGGCTTTCACATCGCCTGGATGAAAAGCGTTAATAATGCGTCGCTAACCCGGCGCTGAAATCCAGCGATAGATGACGATAATGAAAATCGCGTTATGCGAGATTTGCAAAAATTATCACATGTGTTTGATAATATGCCCCTATATCTGGTGCACTCCGGTGGTTTTTAGTTCAGAACAAAATCGTCTTTTTAATTATGTAGCAGGAATTTCTTTGTAATGAAGGCACCTCAATGGTGTCATTTTCATGGAATTTCTTTCCCACATGATTTCTCCCTTCTTTTCTCACGGAGCCCTAGTGGGAGTCTAGGCAACACGTTGGATTGCCTGCGTTTCAATCAACGTCCACTAGAGGACAGTGTGGTCCAAATAATGCAGGTCAGCAGACTGTTTCGAATACAATCTACAATAAATGGACCTTGTAAAGTGTACCGCCTTACAAAGAACACGTATGGCCCCGCGAGTGAGAGGACCGGTGACTCACAGAGGTAGGCGAGCCAATAAATTAACAGGGAGCGCCAGGTCAAGGGTCGGCTGTGGTTCTCAGTGACTATGCAGGGGCCGAATCCTGAAAATATTTGGCATGTAAATAATACAATACACATCTTGTTGGAATATGATAAAGTGTCTTCAAAATAGAAAAAAAGATTTAAGATTGCTTGAACACACTAGAGGGTTTGATCTTAGTACATCAGATCATATCTCTTCACTGAAAGGTATTTTTTTTTAATGAGAGCTTTTAAACTTGAAGTGAAAAACATTCGTGCCCCTCCCTCAGGACAATGCTGTTAATGAACTACGAGTCAAGTCTGTGCTCAGTTTATAAAAGAACAGAGGGAGATTTGAAGGGATCTGCAGGGTTCTGAGCTAAAGTTGGGGTTTGAGCCTTGTTTCCCATGTTACATTGTCGACAGCTGTGGCAACTAGTCTAGATTGCCTCCTGTGAAAGTTCGGCTCGCTTTGGGCTCGCGTACAGGTTCCAAGAGGACCCCGAGCCGAACCAGCGCCAGGCACCTGCTATGAGTCTTGCTTTCGTTTTCAAGGGTTCGCCCACTTCTAATGATGATGCACAATACTCAATTTGGACACTATTTGTATGGGACATTTTCTGGGCACAGAAAGATGACGAGATCAGTATGGCACTCCCAAAGCGCCATAAATAACTTAATCTCCCTGGGCAGATTTACATTTCCTGGCGCATCCCTGCAATCAGCAGGGATGTGCCAGGAAAGATGCGTGACGCAACTTTACCCTTGCGCCACCACAGATGTGCCGCATTTACAATGCGGCGCATCATGGTGCAAGGATAAACAGATGCATGTCGCATCTGCTGGCGTAAGGTTGGCGCAGTGCTGGAGTTGTGTCACGGGTGCGACGCAACTCCAGCACTGTTCCAACCTGGCCTATCCGCAACATGGTGCGTCACGCCTTACGCCTGCTTCAAGCAGGTGCAAAGTTTTGACGCAGCGGCTTCGGAAAAGTGACTGAGTGAAATCTTGTAGATTTCACTCCGGTACTTTTGCAAGGCGTTCCTGCGCCGAAAGCCCCCCTGCGCCGGATCGCCCACATGAAATCTGACACAGGTTTCATGTGGCGCAGAGCTTTACAACGTGACACATCTCCCTAGATTCGTCATGTTGTAAATAGGGCGCACCGTGGCGCCTGGTTTACGCCGCCACTGCGTCATAGAAGTGACTCAACAGCGCTGCAAATGTGACGCACGGGGCTCGTAAATCTGCCTCCACGTGCCTACCAAATAAATGAACGCGCCCTCATGTAACATAACCAGTGCTCATGTCAAGCGCTACAATACCTGCGGGTCAAGTTTGCGCTATAAAAAACTGCAAAAAAAAAGCACATCTCCCAGTCCCATTAACCTAGGTCAGCAGCCAAATGCTGTGCTTCAGAATTGTCTGAATGACTTAGTTCCAGGTCACAGAGTCCAACCCCAAGGGAGGGGCTACTGCCCTTGCCGCAGCTGTTCCTGCGTGCAACTGTAGGTCAAACCCACAGTGAAGTAGCTTGGGAGGCTAATGCCAATGATGCAGATCTGTGGTCAAATATTTGGAAGCGACAGACCTCATTACATTACTGCAGAAATAGGCAAGCAGTCAACTATTTGCTTACAACCTTTGGCTATCAAATAAGCAAAAGTGCAACCTCTATGCCACACTTTAGGAATCTGGGGAAGGAAGGCGATAGGCTGAGGAGGATCATAACAGTCTAGGCAGCCACTAAGGATGGTAGGGCAGAATAACAAAGGAAGGGCCTAGATTGTTGTTGAGAGCCCTGAAACTAACAAATAGGGGACTGTTCAGGAAGGTACATTATTATTATTAACATATACTTAATAAAATTAAATGTGCATCAGATTTACGTATTAAATTAAATGTTTATTAAATAATGAATTAATTTAAATGTATTTATTTATTTATAACAATTATTTCTTAAAGATTAAAGCATTTGCCCCCACACTAGCATTTGTCTTTGTATTTAATCTGTATAAATGTTGAAATCTGTGTTGAATTAATTTAAATTCAAATTCTGTTAATGCTTTGCAGAAAAAATACATGTATAGGTATGGCTCAGAGGAATTTTGTCTTCATTTATAATCTTTATTTTTCTATGAAAAATATGTTCTCAAATTTAACATCTTTTGTATGCAGAACATTGATACAACATAATCAGACAATAAGTCCTGAGTGTCTCAAACACAGGTCTCAAAGAAAACATTAATTGTCCTTTATATAAAATGACATACTATCTCATCTTCAAACATACACAACACATATACATTAATTTGTCTATATACTCATTCATATACAAAAAAGTTTTCTCATGTCTGTAACAACGCAGGTCTTAGTAATTTCTCAATATCCCAATGGCTTGGTGTTAGAACTGGGGACTCTAGTTGGCTGAGGTAGGTACCTTAGGCCAAATAAGGACCCTTGCTTCTAAGTCAGGGAAAGGAAGGACACCTTCTCAGATAGCCCCTGCTCACCCCCTCGGTAGCTTGGCACAGGCACCAGGCTTATCTCCAAGGCAAATATGCAAAGTATTTGCAATCCCCGTTCTCATTAACCCAATGATGACACCACAAATGGTCTCCACTCGAGTTTCATAAAAAACAAGTATATGTTTATATAAAAAGATATACGATGAGACCACACGATAAAAAATCAACATATGCGTATTTGTAATATTTCGCCTGGCTGGTTATTAGGCCAGCAAGCCCTTGTAGGTTCCCGCAGTATTAATAAGCAATTCTAGATGATCCAATGCAGTCCTAATGCGATGCTATGCAGTTCATAATGCAAGAATCAGGCACTTCGTAATGTAAAAATAATGTTGTTTGTTATGCAAAAATAACGCACTGCGTAATGCAACAATCAGGCAATCCGTTATGCAGAAATAATGCAATGCGTAATGCAACAATCAGGCAGTTTGTAATGCAAAAATAATGCAATGTGTAATGCAACAATCAGGCAGTTCGTAATACCAAGATAATGTAATGCGTAATGCAACAATCAGGCAGTTCGTAATACAAAAATGATGTAATCTGGCACCAATCATGGTGCTCTGGACGGTCTCTATGCCACTCCTGCTGACTTGCGGTCAGCTACTGCCAAAATATGCCCCCCAATATGGGTATGGTGTAAAACAAATTGTAGCTCCACACTCAGGCCCCAGTACTGCCACTCCTCAGCCGCAATCCCGACTTCAGCGGAGGCTCACGCAGCAAAGTAAGGAAAGGCCGAGAGCATCCCTCTCATAGCCCACACCCTGCCCAGGCGCGACAAACGCATGCTCGCTGAGCGTTAACTGGGGGGGGGGGAGATCTCACTCTCCTCTCCACTCCTCGCAACTTGGGCCTCCGATGCGACTTTGTTGATCTTGGGCAGTGAAACACAAGACCCCCTCCCCCATTGACGGGGATGGTTTGAGGTCCCTCCTTGGCAAAGACAGGCTCGGACCGGCGGCACAGCTTCTCTGGGGATGCCGGTCCGGGCCGATGGCAATGACGAAGGTGACAGGCTGCAACAGGGCACACGCACACAGCGTAGCTGAGACTCACTTAAGCTACAGGGGGATCATGATCACAGGGCAATCCTCACGAAGGTCTCCGGCTGCACAAAGCACACACACACAGTGTTGCTGAGACTCACTTATATTTCGGGTCCACATGATCACAGGACAATCTTCACAAAGGTCTTAGGCTGCACGCAGCACACGCACACTGCGTCGCTGAGACTCACATGGATTCCGGGTACCCACGATGGTGCACAGACAAAATATCGACTCCAAAATATCGAATGGACAAAATATCGAGTTAAAAATATCGACAACAATAAAATATCGATAACAAAAATATCGTTGGTCAAAATATCGAATAAAATAATGATAAAAAAATATCGAGTACAAAAATATCGACTAAAAAAAATTGACAAGAAAAAAAATATTGATAAATAGTCAAAGTAAAAAATATAGATAATATGTAGAAAAAAGGTTACATTTTTTTTATTAATAGTAATATAAATTGTAGTTAATGTTTAGGAGCGGGATGTTGGGTTAATAGGGGATAAGGGTGGGGAGTAATTTAATAATAATTAATTAATTAATATATGTTTGTAAATATTTTTAATTGATAATTAATTGGTAATTAATAATATTAATTAGTTAATTAATTAATATAATTTCGTACATATTTTTAATTAGTAATTAATTGGTAATTAAATAATATTAATTAGTTAATTACATTAATTAGAGTAATTTTTATATATATAATTTTTATTTATTGCTAATTAATTAATTGGGAAAAAATAATATTAATTATTAAATTAAATTAATTACAGCTAATGTGCTAATATATTTACTTTATTGTTATTGTTAATTAATAATTAATTGGTAATTAATTAATTTTGGGTAAATGAGTATTTTTAGGGTTCAGGGTCAGTTTTCAGTTTTTGGGTAAAGGGGTATTTTTAGGGTTCAGGGTCAGTTTTCAGTTTTTGGGTAAAGGGGTATTTTTAGGGTTCAGGGTCAGTTTTCAGTTTTTGGGTAAAGGGGTATTTTTAGGGTTCAGGGTCAGTTTTCAGTTTTTGGGTAAAGGGGTATTTTTAGGGTTCAGGGTCAGTTTTCAGTTTTTGGGTAAAGGGGTATTTTTAGGGTTCCGGGTCAGTTTTCAGTTCTTGGGTAAAGGGGTATTTTTTGGGTTCAGGGTCAGTTTTCAGTTTTTGGGTAAAGGGGTATTTTTAGGGTTCAGGGTCAGTTTTGGGTTTTTGGGTAAAGGGGTATTTTTAGGGTTAAGGGTCAGTTTTCAGTTCTTGGGTAAAGGGGTATTCTTTGGGTTCAGGGTCAGTTTTCCCTACTGTTGCACCCACTGGAGTGGGAATAGTAATTTTAACCCCTACGCTATCCAACGCTTTCCCTACATTGCACTCTTTGGAGTGGGAATAGTATTTTTTACACTTCTGGTATCGTACGGTAATATAATAGTATCTTATTTAATTATAGTATGTTACTATGTATATATGTTTTAACAAATAAGATTGTAATTTTTTTTTTTTTTTTCATTTATTAATTAATTATTATAAGATAATTTAAGTATTTTTAAGTATATTTTAGTAATTAAATTTGAATATTAATTTAATTTAACACTGTTTTTAATAAAGTCGATATTTTTTACAACTATATTATTGTAAACGATATTTTGTACTCAATATTTTTGTACTTACCTGTTTGTAGATACAAACTCGATATTTTGACTGTCGATATTTTGTCCACGATATTTTTGCTAGTCGATATTTTGTCCCTCGATATTATTTCAGTGATCCACCCACGATCACAGGGCAGTGCTTACGAAGGTCTCAGGCTGCAAAAAGCACATGCACACAGCGTTGCTGAGACACCTCTGGAAACTTTTATGTTTCTGAGTTTCCACAACAGGGAGCAAGCTCTCCTCAGGCCCTTTCGGATAAGTTACTTCAGGACACAGCACACAGCAAAGTCCTTTTTAAGCAGGGGGACATAGCACACAGCAAAGTCCCCTAACCTCTCCTTGGTTAAATCAGCAAACTGCAGGCCAGCCCCAGAACCCACAGCAAGGGCCAGTCCTTTCCTTCAGTCTCTTAAGCTGTTTCTTCGTTGGCAGAGGTTCCTCTTGACCATGAAGTAGTTTTAATCCTTTTCAGTTCTTGATCAGTCCAAAGTCCAGCGGTTTCAGCTTTCATAGTTATACCCCTGTCCAATCCAGTTCTGGGTGTCTCCCTGCCAGTGACACCTTCTATCTTTGAATGTGGGGGTCTGGAACCTCAATCACTCAGCAGGAGATGGAGCCATAGATTTATGGCGTCAGCCCAGGCCTCTTCACCTCCAGGGGCTACACCTCCTACCTACACTCCAGATGCAAGTCAGCCTGTTGCGCTCTCACCTCCTCCCCTGGTCTCAAGACATTCCCCAGATCCTATCACATTCAAATCTATACAGTCAATCCACAACCAGGCAGAGACACACAGAAATGTTAGGAACTACAAAAAAAACCAGCCACTTCTAAAAGTGTGGTTTCTAAACACACAATGCAAAAAACACCTTCACAAAAAGATGTGTTATTAAATTGTGAGTTCAGGCATACTAAACATCACCTCTCAATCTTAAGCCTATGGGGAAGATAGGCTAGAAACACATTACACAGCCTTCCCCATTCTGTCCTATGGGCAAGAGGGCCTTTCAACAGTGACAAATGACACCTCAGTACATGTCCTACTTTTCACATACACTGCACCCTGCCAAGGGGAGTACCCTGGACCTACCATAGGGGTGTCTGATTTGCATACAAGGGGAAGGGTAAGGCCTGATAAGTGGGTGCAGTTGTCAGGACAGCAAGGCCGTTTAACAAACTGCACACAGGCACTGCAGTGACAGGCCTGAGTTCTCTCTTTAAGGCTACTGGTGTGGGTGGCACAATTTGTGCTGCAGGCCCACTAGTAACATTTGTGTTACCAGTCCTGGCACACATAGTGCACTTTACTAGTAAAACAAATATACAAATTATGGACAACCAATTACCATTACACCTTACACAGGGAGCACTTGCACTTTGACACTGATCAGTAGTGGCAAAGTGCCCAAAGTGTCTAAGTTGGCAACGCCATATCAGAAAAAAGGTCTAGGGGGAAGGCAAAAAGTTTAGGGAACTTTAGCCAAAAAGGGTCAAGTCCAACACTTGGTTACATTAGTTATTGAACTCTCATGTTTGATTTTCTAAACATATGGAAATTTTACTTATTTGATTCTGTTTTTACTGTGGCCTATTAGAAATATTTACAACACGTTTTTGGGCGTAAAACGCCTTCATCATGAACACCACAATTCAAAGTCCCCACACTGTTTTAAAAGACCTGAAAAAAAAAACCAAACCCTAACGGTCTGCACAATCAATGATATGTAAATTAACCAAAGAAAGCATAAAAAAACGAAAAACCACCAAAGGGAATCACAATGCCCCAGGTATGTAGTGGCCATAAACAATCACTTGTGCAGTCACACAGTGGGTGTGTTTGATATATTTAGTGACTTGTGTTATACAAGGCCTAACTATAATGTAACTTTAACCTTTTTAGGTTTTGCCTTATTGATTGTGAAATTAATTGTGTTTAATATTAATCTTAAAAGGGGCTTACATCTCACCCTTACTCTTTATTGGTTTGTGTGCTCACCATTTACTTTTCTTCCATTTCCATTGGCTATCGCACACTATTTCCTGTTGGTCTGTGCATGTTTGCCTTTATCAGTGTCCCAAGGCCAAAGTACTCCTTTTCACCACCAAACTTATTTGTGAGGCTGCTCTCTTAGGCATGCTTGAATAGGATGTTGAACCAACACAGAGTCTCGAACCTGACTTCCCAGCTCCAAGGTTGGTAGTTTTGCCGTTATGCCACAACCTCTGTCCTGCCCCTTCTCTTCTAGTTTCAGTGTTTTTATTTAGCAATTGCGGTTGGGTCCCTTCACCGCTGCTCCTAGCAAACTCCACTCAACGCGGCTCCCTTCTCAATCTATGGCTCATGTTCTGACTGGCCCCTCGCGTCCGCTGCTGTTTTACAGAAAAACCCTATTGTATCTTTTGTTGTTGTCTAAAGCTCTCTTATACCTTAATTTTTGTTTGAGTGGCACACAAAATTGTTAAATACATATATACATAAGTATCTCTCAGATTGGGCAGAGGAGATAGGCTTTTTATCTGACCTACAGTATGGGTTTAGGCCAGGTCGGGGTACCATCGAGCAAATTCTGAACCTTTACCTACTGATTTGTAAGTACACTAAGGTTAAGAAGGGGGGAATTCATTTGGCCTTCATGGACCTTAGTTCTGCCTTCGATAGAGTCAATCGCTCCAAACTATGGTCCATGATGGCTCAGATGGGAGTGGACTCTGCATTAATCTATTTTTTGTATGATTTTCACAAAGATCTCTCTGCTAGTGTTAGGTTTGACCCTAACAGAGAATGCACTGAGCACTTTAAATTGCGATGTGGGGATCGTCAAGGTTGTATTTTAGCACAGTTTTAATTTATTATTTATATTAATCAAATGGTTTTATAGTACCAGGTGTGGACATCCCTAAAGTAGAAAGCCGTCCTATACCGGTCTTGCTCTACGCAAATGACACAGTTTTAATTGCTTGGACAGCCAAGGGTTTACAAAACTTCTTAACCTTTTTATTGATTTTATGAACAGACATAACCTTTCTACCAACTTTTCAAAATCACATGTAATGAAGTGTGATCTCCCCAACATGAAAACTATGAAATTTGTTGTAGATGGCCACCATGTCAGTGAGGTCGATAAGTTTAAATATTTACGGGTTCAGTTGGATTCTGGTCTAAACTGGCACTCACTTGTAACCCAGAATGTGATGCCCTTTAACAGAGCCTCATTTACTATTGGCGATTTCTCACGCTGGTTAGTGCGCCCCCACATTATATCTGTCTTGGGAATCTTCAGGTCTAAGTGCATCCTTTTAGCAAGTTATGGCAGTGGAATAGGGGGCCCTGTCGCCCCGATTCAAGTAGCAAAAAATTAATTTTTAAGGGGCCTCATGGTTGTCCCACATGGTGTACCCTATGAAATTGTCGACGAAGAACTGTGACTGGGCTATATTATTGGCCAGATCTGATTTTGCCTCTTAAAACTTTTGTTCTCAATTTGGACAAAGGAAGAGCTTGGTTTTAACAGATTAATATTGCAGGATTGTTTAAAATTGCATAAACCCTTTCTGATCCCATGGCTGGCCTATATCTCCCATAATATGATGTCCTTAGAGAGGCCTGATTTATTTGCTAATCCCAGCTGCTTAGTTATCTCTGATCATAAATGGGTTGTAGGGAAATGTATGGGCAAGATGTCAGCGGACCGGGAGGACTCTGCATTATTGAAACTTTCAGTCAGACATGCGATTTTAGTGAAAACTGTTAGTAATTTATAACCTTATTTGACTTGGAACATGAACCGTCATCAGCAGCACTTACTGTTATGTTGTGTAATACTTGCCATATCCCTTTAACTGTGTTCATTCCACATTCCATCTCATAGTGTTCCTACCCAATGTTCTTTCATATGTATTCCAATGTAATTCAGTTATTACTGACTGCTAAGCTGTCTGGCTGTGTACCTGCTCTACTCTACATTAAACCTATTTCAACCTACTTTGGAGTATTAACTTCAATTCAACACTGGCGACGATCGGGATTTGTTATCATCATACCTGGAACCGCTATATATATTTTTTTTAATGTAATTATTTTAATTGACATTGGAGCAGAGACGACGTTGGCAGTGCTTAGACGGCGCATTGGGAACTGTTTGCCTGGACGAGCAGCTAATTCCGGTGAGCGACGCATTTTGCTAAAAGAAATTATGCGTTTTCAACAATTTTTGTCACCTTAATAGCGCTCGAGCTTTTTGAAGGTTCACCGTTGCTCTCTTTGAACTAGACGCGCGATGGTCTTCACGTCATACTTCCTGTGACGTTTTCCTCGCTATCCAGTTTCCCGAAGGCTCGCTGCTTTCCTTCCTACGTCAGACGTTCTTCCTGAACGTGGCGCGTCATGTGATGCGTGGCAGCCATTTTGGATTGGGCAGGCCTACTCGCATTTATTAAACCTACACGAAGCATTTCCAAATTACCGATTTACACTACCTCAGATCGGTTTTGGATAGCGGTTCAAGGTACTGTTCATAAACGCTTCGTTCTCATATTGGAATTATATTCTTTTTAACATTTAAAAAAAAAAGAGGATTTCTGGCATTTTCCTGGATCTGGTGGTGAAGATTGGACAGTGTTTAAACTTATTTCTTTCCTGTATCGACACACTGAACAATTCCACCTCAAGCATCTCTACAGGCAGCATTGTTATTTTTGATACATCTTTAGTGACTGTTCTGTTTCATTTTTTTTTTTTCATTATTATTATTATTTTTTTTCTTTTCTTTCAACATGAGTCAACAAACTTTTTCTTTGAGTAACCCTCAAGATTTCTGGTCTAAAGGTTCCGAACCAGATTTGAAATGGTTGGAGTGGAAAGATTACTTTCTTAATTATATTGAGACTGTAGACTCTGATGGTAAAATGTCTCCTGAACATAAGAAGCGTATTCTTTTACACTCTTTAGGTCCGCAAGGTCTTAAATGTTATAACCAAATGAATAAACCTATTGTTGGGGGTGGGGACAGTAATGTTTTCACTGATGCTTTATCTAATTTAGATAAATATTTCTCCCCTAAAGTCTGTATCGGCATCACGCGATACAAATTTTTTCAAAGGAAGCAGTCTAAAAGCGAATCTGTTGACGACTATGTTGGAGAATTAAAAAAAATGGGGAATGATTGCGCTTTTGGTGGGTTACTAGAAGATTTAATTTGTGACCAGGTTGTAATGCATGCAAACAATCCTGCCATTCAAGAACGTCTTTGGATGAATGGTGATGCTTGTTTGGATGACATTTTAGCCTTGGTTCGTAAAGCTGAAACCTCCAGCAGGTGTGCCAGTGCTTTAAAATCCGAGAACGTTAATAAAGAAGTAGTAGCTAAAGTTACTTCCAGTTCAAAAAAGAATAACAGTTTTAAACAAAAGAATGAAACTTGGTCTAAGCCTAGGTATAGCGGTGATTCTCCCAAGTGTTACAGGTGTGGGAGTTCTGAACATTTAGCGTTTGCTAAGTCGTGTCCTGGTAAAAAAAGTAAATGTGGTGCTTGTGGACTGTATGGTCATTATACAAGAGCTTGCAGAAGAAGGACAAAAACAGTTACATGTATTCAAGAGGATGTTGTCTCTGATGACAACCCTTCTAGTGATGATGATCAAGCTTCTGAGTGTGCTATGGTCTTAAAGAAGAAACTTCTTCTTAACATCCGTGATGGGTGTTTACTAGTTGAGGACAAGCCCGAATGTTGGATGCACATAGGTGGTGTGCGTGTTAAGGTGTATGCGGATTCAGGTTCGCCCTATACAATTGTCAACGAAGATGTTTGGCTTAACACTTTTGTTGACAGGCTTGGTCCAAAATTATCTTCTTCAGATATTGACCCGGAAGGTTATAATGGTGGGAAGATTGATATTATTGGTTTTCGTTGGCTCAAATTTGAATTTAAGAATCGCAAATCTTATGGCAAGTTGTACGTTTCTAAGAAAGGTCCATCAGTATTGGGATGGAAAGATCAAGGGGAATTACATATTATTCTTGATCCCAATTCGGTGGAAAAGGTGTTAGTGGTGGATGAAGGCACTAAAACTGGTGGAGAACTTTAAAAAAAATTTCCTGCTGTGTTTCAAAAAAAAATTGGTAAATTAAAGGATTTTGAGCACAAGATAATTTTAAAAGATTCTGCAGTGCCAAAAATCCATAAAGTTAGAAGTGTGCCAATTGCTTTGAGGAAGGATGTTGCATCCGAACTTGACAGATTGGTCTCCTCTGACATAATCGAGCCAATTGAGGCATCTGCTTGGGTTTCTCCTTTAGTTGTTGTGAAACGTACAAATGGAAAATTGAGATTATGTGTGGATCTTCGCCATTTAAATGATAATATTGTAGTGGATCAGTTTCCCCTGCCAAAAATCAATGAAATGTTAGCCTTACTGGATGGAGCTAAGTGGTTCACCACAATTGACTTATCTTCCGCATACCACCAGATTCCCTTGTTTAAAGACAGCAAGCAGTACACTGCTTTTATTACCCCCCAAGGATGTTTTCAGTTTAAGAGAATGCCTTTCGGCCTGGCTTCGGCTGCCGCTGTTTTTCAGCGCTTAATGCACAGGCTGTTCTCCACTGTAAAAAACACTAAGTTTTTCCAAGATGACATTCTTATTTTTGGCAAGGAAAAGGCTGAACATGACGATACTTTGGAGAAAGTTTTGAGTATTCTAGATGATAAAGGGTTGACTGTTGAATATACTAAGTGTACTTTTGCTAGTGACCATGTCATCTATTTAGGCCATGTGATTGATTGTGACGGTATCAGACCTAAACCAAATTTAATTGATGCAATCAAGTGCGCTCCCTCTCCCAAAGGGAAAGATGATGTTAGATCTTTCATTGGCCTTGCTGAATTTTGTTCTAAATATATTCCAAACTTTGCAACCAGAACTTATAACATTAGACAATTGTTAAAAAACAAAACCAAGTTTGTTTGGTCCAGGGAATGTGAACAAGATTTTGAGGATATAAAAAGCTGCATCTCCAACATCGCTTCTTTGAAAAGCTTTAATCCTGAGGCGCAGACTATCATCACTACAGATGCCAGCATAAAAGGTTTAGGTTCTGTTTTATCTCAGGTTGCTTCAGATGGTAAGGAACAAATTGTGGCATATGCTTCTAGATCACTTTCCCCTACTGAAGAAAAATATTCTACAATTGAAAAAGAAACTTTAGCATGCGTATGGGCTGTTAATCACTTCAGAGCTTTTGTCTGGGGTACAAAGTTTACTTTACGCTGTGATCACAAGCCATTACTCAGGGTCCTAACCACTGAAGGTACTATCAATACTTCTGCTAGAGTTGCTAGACTTGCTATCAAGCTTCAATATTTTTGTTATAATATGGAATACATACCAGGGAAGGAAAATTGTATTGCTGATTTCCTTTCTAGAATGCCTAAACAACTTGTAGAATGTGAGGATGATTTATGGAATTCTTTTCAGGTTGCCTATGTTCAGGACATGGAAGGTGCAGGCATTTTGAAGGAGAAGTGGGATGAAGAATATCTCAATGATGAGGAGTTATCTTTAGTGAAGTCTCATCTTGCTGAGTCCTGGCCAAAGAAAGTTGATAGTAAACATCCTTTAAAGTCTTTTTGGGAAGTTAGATTTGATTTAAGCGTCAGAGATGGTAACATTTGGTTTGGCGAAAGAGTCATACCTCCTAAGTCTTTGCGTTTGTCCATCATGGCTTTATGCCATGATGAGGGACATTTTGGAATTGTCCGTTCTAAACGCACCGTAACTTCATTCTGGTGGCCTGGCATGGATGTTGACATTGATAAATTTGTGAGGAATTGTAAATCTTGTCAAGCTGCTGATAAATCTTTGGTTTTGTGTAAGCCTTCTATGGGTAATATGATGGCACCTAATTCTCCCTGGGAGCACGCAGCTATAGACATTATGGGTCCCATTGGTAGTGAGCAGAAATATATTTTAGTGTTAATGGACTTGTTTTCTAGATGGCCTTTTGTAAAAGTTGTGAGTAAGGCTGATACGGACACGGTTTTGCAATTTTTGGATAAATCTTTCACTTTGGAAGGGATTCCTTCTATTTTGTTAAGTGATAATGGTGTTCAATTTACGTCAATTAAGGCCAAAGAGTACTTTAATAAATTGGGAATCAAGCATAAAACCACTGCTCTATACAACCCAAACAGAAATGGTATGGTTGAGCGTTTTAACCGTGTTATCAAGAACACCATCCAATTGTCAGGAAACAACAAGGATTGGGAAACTCAAGTTTTGAAAATGGTTGGTCTTACAGGACTTCAATTTGTGAAGCTACCGGTTTTCCCCCTTTTGTACTTATGCGTGGTAGAAATCCACGGACGAAGTTTACACCTGGTTGGTTGTTCAAGTCCAATGTGGTTAATTGGTCTGAAAACTTTGTGAAGGAAAAAAGTCAGGCTTCTCGTCTTAAGAGCAAGATTTGGTATGATTCAAAGCATAATGTGAAGGATGTGGATTTAGTTCTTGGTCAGTGGGTGAGAGTTAAGAAACCTGGTAAATCTCCTAAGGAGCAAAGTCGGTTTTATGAACCTATGCAGGTTGTGGAAATTTTAAATAACTCTGTTCGCCTGTCTGATGGTCGTGTATGGAATCTCAAGAGGGTTGCTAAGTGTTCCCCTCCTCAAGTTTGCCCTTCTCCTTTAGTTTCTTCAGAGAAATCCTCGGATTTGTTTGATTTGGAGGATTTGTTGTGTACTAACTCTTCTTTGCCACCTCTTACCATGAGTCAGGATGTAGTTTCTGACACCTCTAGTTCTCCCCTACCTGAGGCTTCAAGTTTGCATAGCTCTGGTGAGCTTTCCGATTTGGTTACCTCAAGTTCTTCTAGTCTGGTCAGCCAAGATGTGACAAATGTTTTTAGGAACCCTAAACGTGAAAAAAGACCTCCTGTTTGGTTGGCTGATTATATTTCTGAAAGTTTTCCTCTCTGATTTCTTTTTTTTTTTTTTTTCCTTTTTCGTTTTTTTTTATGATGGGGGGTGGTGTTGGTGGTTACAGTTGTTGCTTTTTTCTATTATGTTCAAAGGGGGATGTGTTATGTTGTGTAATACTTGCCATATCCCTTTAACTGTGTTCATTCCACATTCCATCTCATAGTGTTCCTACCCAATGTTCTTTCATATGTATTCCAATGTAATTCAGTTATTACTGACTGCTAAGCTGTCTGGCTGTGTACCTGCTCTACTCTACATTAAACCTATTTCAACCTACTTTGGAGTATTAACTTCAATTCAACACTTACTGACTTATTTTAGTTTGAACTTATTTCCACGTTTGTTTTTTAATCATGGTTGTTTTAAGGATTCGCCGTTTGGAGCTACACCTCGCCACTCACCTCGGACCTCGGACCTCGCCTGAATCAGCCTGCTGACCCGCTGCGGACCCGCTGCGCGGGTCCCGCTTCGCGGTGTCAGCGGCTGTTTGCTTGCAAGTAAGGGGAATTAGCTGGTGACCGGCAGGGCTGCGAGGAAACAGCGGGTGGACTCCACGGACCAGGAGTCCCCGCGCGCCCGTTTCCAGCTGGGCTCCTCTCCCTGCCGGCCCCGCCCCCTTGGTAACCCTAGGCTACCCATAAAGAGGAGCGGACATACCCGCTGCGCGGGAGCGCGCGGGAGGGCGCCGGGAGAAGCCCGGGACAAGGGCGGGACCGTTTGTGGCCGTTCGTGACCCGGAGTGACCGGACCGGGCCACCCCTCTAACCTGTGTGCGTCCCCATCCCTAAGGACTATGGCCGGCAGAGACAATAGGATTAAATCCTCCCTAACTGGCAGCCTGTCAACCGCCGGAGGTATGGAGAAATTCCTCATCAGGGCTAATAACATTATAGACAAGGAGATTGTCATATTGGAAAAGCGTTTATCTACTGAACTTATTTCCCTGAAACGATCATCCATAGGACCCCTTGCCAACGCCAAAACGCCCATTAGAGATAGCAATCAGTCTCCTATTGCGGATAAAATATCCCCGCCCATAGAAGACCCTAGCCACCTAGCCTCCCCGGGTATGTCAACTGACATTGTTGCTGACCCTACCTGTGTACTCACAAGTGAAAATGCCTCCATTTTATCCCATCCTGATGTGAGTACTACCGAGTCTAAGAGTCGTGGGGAAAGGGAGGGTGCCGTGAGGAAACGGAAAAGAGTGTATAATAAAAAAGAAGTTAAAACGGGAAGGGCTACAAAAACAGCTAAAGTACGGGAGGAACCACTACCCCAGACCACATTTACCCCCCGTGAGGCCCAATCCCCGAATAGGGAAATATCCATGGAATGGGCAGTGGCACTACTTAAATCAATCATATCCCCATTAGAGGCTAAACTGGATAGGCTTTGCTCCAGAATTTTAAATGTAGAGAAAACATCTGCCTCCATTCTAGCCACCCTTGGTAACCTCCAGAACCAACACATCCCAACCACTACCTTAACCTCTGCTATTCCCGCTCCTCCCAATCCGGTCTCGAATCAACCTAATATCCCCCCACCAAATATCTGTATACCACCCCTTATCCAATCCCAGCCCAATAATTTAACAACTGATAATGGGGCGAGTCAACAACCAAGCCAAACTAACCCACCAGACCATACGGCTGGGGGGAACCAGGGAGTACCAAGCGAGGCACTTAATACCCCTAGAGCCAGGCGGCCCGATTTACCACCGGAGGCTAACCGGTTTACTGTCATCTTAGCCGGTGTACCACCATTAGAAACAGGGGAATCGGAAACCTTTAGCTCCTTGAAGAGCAAAGTTATAAAATGGCTCAATTGGAATAGACCGCTCCCGGGCCACCTGCACAATGAAATAATTATGGTAAGGAGGGTCCCCTGGATAGGCAAGACCCCTAAAAACATCATTGGGGACTGCCTAACCGTTAGTTTTAGAGACCCTCGTACAGTATCCCATATTTGTGCAGGTTTTAACAGGTCTTTTGACTCAACGATACAGACCCTCCCCGTTTCCTATTTCTTTCCACCAACCAACTTTCGCCACCAACAAAGAAGAGGGGATTGGTCCGTTGTGGAACGGAGGGGCAGACAACGAGCATATGATGCTAGACCACCAAGACAATCTCAATATGCACCCCAATTCCACTCCTTCATGGATCCTAACCGCTATGGTTGCTTAGATGGCCTAGAGGGAGTAGACTGACTACATCCCGTCTCTTGCCCTCTGAAGCTGACTAATACTCAGGCTAAACCCGATGTTTTGCCCACGGTCCATTTCACCTCCCCTAATGAAGCTATCCCCACTAATTTGCTCCAGATTACACCCGTTACAACCCCTATCATACAATGTTCTGATTTCACCCCCATTACCCCTGCCCCAGCTACCACCACTGTACCGGATTTGATTCCGCTAGATATGACCCGCGCCACACCCTCTGTCTCAACTATCCACATCAATACAGTTATGGACCAAAGGGTTAAGGGTTATTCATTGATGAGCTGGAACATTGCCGGGTGGCGGCAGAAGGTCTTAGCACTGGGTTGGAGGGAACTTATTGTGGCTCATGATATCCTATGTCTGCAGGAAACGTGGTCAGTGGAAGATATTGCCTTTGATGGTTTTGTTGCTTATAACTGTAATGCGGTGGAATCTGCAATGGGGAGGGCCAAAGGGGGATTGTTGATTTTACTCTCTGTACATCTACCTTTACGAGTAAGAAAAAGCCATATTGTGGGGTCCCATTCGCAAATTTTGGAAATTTTGGTAGGCAGGGACCGAAATCTATTGTTGATTAACCACTATAATAATACCTTTGACCCCTCCAGCACCACTGTAGTAGACGAACTTGAATCGGCTCTGGATTCTATTCTTTGTAAAACAACTGTATCTTATGATATTGTTTGGGGAGGAGATTTCAATATTAGAACTTGCCCTCTCTCATATTCTACTACCTGTGGTTATGATGGGGAAAATGGGGAAAATTTACTCCACTTTTTACACTCTCCATATGGCACTTCCCTTAACAATTTGATGTTAAAAATTGATATATCAATCCACCAACATGCACCTGATAATGAGGGCAACCTGGCGCCTACCTTCACGGGGAGAAACACCACCTCCATTATTGACTTCCTGATCATTTCCAATCGGGTAGCTCCCCATTGTTCGGTTACACAGATCATAGATCACGACCTGAGTGACCACAATGCACTCACCATGGTTTTATATTGTGAGCTCCATAGGGATGTATTCTCTGGTAGGGTTGTAGATGACATCACGCCATGTAGACCTAATGGGATCCGCATAAAATGGAGTGGGGAAAAAGCGGAGAATTTGCATCGCAGGGTGGTGAAAGCTGGCCTTAATATGATACTCAGTTGCCTTGATATGGAAGCCCCCGCAGCACAATCAATAAATAACTTCGAGAATCTGGGTGTCATAATCAAGAAAACACTCACTTCAAAGAAGGCCAAATCAGGGCAGGCTACACAGGGCTGGTTCAACCAAGCATGTACAAGGGCATTAAAATCCCTCAAACTCGCCCTTTCAAGTACCCCGAGAGACAGGGATGCGGTCACATCCCTTAGGGCCATTTATAAAAATGCGCTCAAAACCAGGAAACAAGAACTTAGAGAAATAGCCTGGGAAGATCTGAGTAAAGCCGCAGCCCTCCGGGACAGTAAACTATTCTGGAGCACCATCAATAGCCCATTCCTGCAAAAAGAGGAATTCCCTGTCCTCACTGCCCAAGTTAGTGAAGAGGGATGGGTGGCCCATTTCTCAGGGATCTTTGATCCAACTGGAGAGTCCCCAGCCAATGATAACATCATCTGCACTACCCTAGTTGATTCCCCGAGAATAACGACCGATGAGGTGGATTTGGCTATAAGGAATAGCAAAGGGGGAAAAGCCCCCGGCCCAGACGGGGTGCCGATCGACCTGTACAAATATGATCCAGCCCTCTGGAGTCCACTATTGACCATAGCCTTTAATGCTGCTATGGATAACAGGACCCCTTCCACGTGGGGTGAATCCATTATCATTCCAATCTATAAAAAGGGGGACAGAGGAGAGGCCAAGAACTACCGCCCTATCTCCCTTTTGGACTCCTCACTTAAAATCCTGAGTAGGGTCCTGTTAGCACGCTTGGAAGATTGGGCCGTAGATAATAACATTCTTGCCCCATCCCAATACGGCTTTAGAAAGGGCCTTGGTACGATCGAACAATGTATTAACTTGAACCTTTTAATAGGGAAGTATACCAAGGCCAAGCCGGGATCACTATTTCTGTGCTTTGCAGATCTTTCAAGCGCATTTGATCTGGTCGACCATGCCCTGTTATGGACAACTCTGCTGGGTATGGGAGCCCCCCCCGATATTATCTATTTCTTGGCCACACTTTATTCTAACCTATCCGCCCAAATTCGTTATGGTCCTGAGGGTGAGTGCACACGGAAGATCAGAGTAAGATCTGGCATTCGACAGGGCTGTGTATTAGCCCCGTTGCTTTTTTCCCTCTTCATTAACTCGGTAGAACAAGAACTAAAACAAATTCATGCTGATGCCCCCCAAGTAGGAGGCACCCCTATACCGGTATTATTGTATGCCGATGATACAGTTCTTCTTTCTAGGACTCCTATAGGCCTACAAAAATTGATGGATGGGTTCTATGATTTTATATTGAAACGGAAACTCAAAATTAATAATTCTAAAACGTTCGTCATGGTGTGTGGGAAAAAGCTGAAACTTTTTAAACCTTTCTCTTTTAAGGAAAACCATATTGCAACTGTTACAAATTTTTGCTATTTGGGAGTCACATTTAACGATAGAGGATCTTGGGCCCCTGAGGAAACAAATGTCAAAGCGAGAATGGGGAAAGCATCCTTAGGCGTCTTCCGCTTTGCTACCAAAGTAGGAAGCCGCCGCATTGTTGATATGTTGACTATATACAGGCACAGATGTACTTCGATAGCATTGTATGGCTCGGGGGTATGGGGACATTGCAATGCCAAGGCCCTGCAAAATGAAGAAAACAAGTTCATTAAACGGCTGCTTTGTCTCCCCACCTCGGCATCTACTGTTCTAACCCATTCGGAACTAGATCTGGATTACCTGTCCGACCTCACTGGGTTAAGGCCACTGTTGGTATGGAAATCCATTTTTACCAAGCCGGAAACAGCATTCACCAGAGATATCATCAAAGACTGTTTGCTCTTGGATAAAGTTTTAAGTATTCCATGGTTAAAATATGTAGTGATAACTGTTAAAGACCTGTTTGACATGGATCTAGGAAATGACCCTACTAGTTTGAACACTCTAGACAAACAGGAAGTAAAAAATGTCTATCTTAGGGCGAGATCGGATGTGCGAAGTTATGCTACTAGAGAATATTCCACACATATTTTCCACCTGTCCTTGAATGATGATAGCCGGGGTATTCCAATGTACCTTAAAGTTATCCATAGACAGTCCCACCAGTTTGTTCTTTCAAGGCTAAGATTAGGTATAGCGCATAACTTGGTTGCTTTCCCGACTATGAAATTACATCCAGCAACCACATGTCCATGTGATGACTCTTCCAAACAAAGCACAATGCACTTTCTATTATTCTGTCCTCTGTATAAAGCACAACGCATCTGTTTCCTCAAGCCTATCTTCCTTAAATATAATATGTATACTACTGATAGCGCTTTGAGGCTTCTTTTTTCACTTTCAAGCCCAGATATCTGTTTTTATACTGCCACTTTTATTCTGAAATCTATTAGAGCTAGACTTAGCATGGTTTTCCCGTAACTTTATGTGCAGCAATTCCCACAACATGTGACTATGTTATTTTTGCTTCTGTATTTTGAGTACCATGTGTATGTAATGTTTTAAACTGTATACTTTTATGATGTTTTTTAAACATTCGAATAAAGTTATAAAACTGGGTTCGGAATTGCCCTATGTGACTGTGACAATGTCTCAGTCAATGACACCTTACATATTGTTATGATTTGTTCAAAATTTAATGCACTACTATATTAGTTTTGTATCCAATTTTTAAATTCATGAATTTTACTCAAGTCAGGCCAGCCTTACTGTATTTACAGTTTTTAAACTCACCCACTGTTTGTTTCTCTCTTGCATGTTATCTCTCGGGGTTTTAAAGCAATTGGGATTATGCGGGTGTTAATTTCTCTTTTAATTTAACAGACTTGTCTTTCATGATAATTTTTTAAAATTGAATAAAGATTATGACTGACTGACTGCTATATATAATTAAATATTAAAGCTCATCATGCCTTGTTCATCGCGGAGGGGGTACAGCCAGACCCATTGCAGAATCATCTCTCAATGTAGGCCCCCTTCCTTCACCAATCATGGCTGGGTCACTTCACCGCCGCTCCTCACAAACCCCCCTCAACTCGGCACCCTCGTAGTCTAAGGTTGCTGGAGGTGTCTTGTTCTCCTTGGAGGAGGTACTGACAGCCAGAGGAGCAGGATCCGGGAGCTGTGCTGTGGGGCATCTCCATGAACAGTTGCCAAGGCAACCCCTAGATGTCCCTGTTGCATGGTGCAGCAGGTGCAGTGGCGCAGGGGCCAAAAGCTCCAGGAAATACACTGAACACGGATCATTTCTGTATGTTGCTACTAAAGAAGCGGTCAAAGCGCAGTTACCTTGCCGGCTCCATGGCCATGATTTTGATGGTGCAACAGGTACAGTGGCACAGGAGCCAAAGGGTCCAGGAAGACCACTGAACACCGATTATTGCTATATGTTGCTACTAAACAAGCAGGCACAAGCACAGTTACCTTGCAGGTACCAGAGCCATAACAAAATCACATCAGATTACGAATCATTGAAATCACGTTAACACCTTAATAATTGATTTTCATCTTAAATAGTTGCTGTTCAACCTGTTCAAACGAAGCAGTCCCATGGCTTTTTCAATTTGTGTGTTCAGTGGCACTCCCTTCCTTCTGCATTGGCGGCTGAGTCACTTCGCCTCTGCTCCTAGCAAACCCCCCTCTACGCAGCCCCCCCTGTCAGTCAACGGCTCATGTTCTGACAGCTCCCCTCGCATCTGCTGTTCTTATTACAGATAAACCCTATGATATCTTTTGTTGCTGTCTAAAGCTTTCTTACACCTCAATTTTTGCTTGAGTTCCACACAAAATATTTAAATGAATATATACATAAATAAATATTAAAGCTCTCTGTGTCGCATTCTCCTCAGAGACGGTACAGCCAGCTACACTGCAAAACCTGCCTCAATGCGGCTTCCCCTTCCTTCAGCAATGGTGGATAGGTCACTTCGCCACCACTGCTTCCAAACACACCTCAACACAGCCCCCCCTCTCAGTCAATGACTGCTGGAGGTGTCTTGTTCCCCTCAAGGGAGGTACAGCCAGTCAGAGGAGCAGGACCGCTGAGCTGTGCTTCGGGGCACCGGTCATTGCAAGTGGTTCAACTTCGGTTTAATCTCCATAAACAATTGCCAAGGCAGTCCCCTGGATGACCCTCTTGCATGGTGCATGGTGCAGAAAGTGGAATGGCACAGGGACAAAAAGCTCCAGAAAATGGACTGAACACAGTTTATAGCAATATTTTTCTACTAAGCAAGCAGTCCCATCTGCAGTTACCTTGCAGGCACAGGGGCCAAAAGCTCCAAGAAACGCACTGAACAATTATTGCTGTATGTTGCTACTAAACAAGCTATTTTTAAGAACAGTGGTCTCTAGAGAAACAACAGTAAAAAGCGGGGTGGATGAACATAGACCCAGTCAGTACTATATTTGTATAACTTGTCCAGCTGGACAGAAGTCAGATATGTATTATTTTTAATTCAACTAGGAACAATACAGACAAAACAATTTGTAAGTGGGACACAGGCCTGCATCCAACTAAACCAAGAGGGACAAACAATGAAGAGCACAAAAGGCTCAGGCAAAGCTGTAGGTTTGTTAAACACACAATTTTCTATGTAACAAACAAATTGCAAGAGAACACCTTTACACATTAAATGACAATTTAGAGCTGTGTATAAGGTGTATCGGGTGTTGATGGTGTTTCGATCCATATATACAATAAATGGATCATCATTAGGACATTTGGAATAAGCATGCCTGTGTGCAATTGCCTGTAATACATGATGGCAAATCCCACATGGATAGAAACAGATATGGAACTGAGGGCACAAATGGTGAACAGTCAGACCAAGAAAAATACAATCAGAGGGGTAGGGGAACTGGATTGCTTAGAGCCTCAAAGGTAATGGCGCTGTATTAATGAGACCCATCCAGTGATGGGAAGGGGAAGGTGCGATGGCTTGAGTATCCGAATGGGAGAGGGGGCCGCAGATGCATGCACCTAATTCCAGATATAGGGTTGTACTAGGTCCATGTTCCTGGGTTGCAGACATCTTCCGAGATGCGGAATCACTGGATGGGTCTCACTTCTTTCTGGCAGGGGGTTTGAAGTAGCCTGTTTGTCCCTAAACTCCTCCCTGCTGTTCTCTACACCCATCCCATTATGTAGCAGATACTGCCTATTTTTCCCACTGCTCAGCACGGTTGAGCTGTGCTTATGACGAGCTGAGCTCGTCATGAAACTATAGTATTCAAGCAAGTTCAGCACAGGAGGGGAAAAGTCACAGCAGCCAAGGTGTTAATAGTCAACGTACATGTGTGGTGATCTCCCAGAATAAAAGATAGGAATTTTGGAATTAAAGTTTTTCACTCATAGGCTAGTGAATTACATCTATACTACTATTATAAAGGAAGAACTTTGAGACTTTGAGGCAGGTAAACTCGGGAACCACAGCACCAATCCACACACCCGATACATCGTTGGAATCCTCAGGGTGTGCAGATGGATACAATTTTAAAAATACGTGATATTTAAAAAATTTACATAAAAAAAAGTAGTCCCCTCGAAGTAGCGCCGGCCGCGACCTGCATTCTGACGTCGTCCAGGAGCGCGAGGAGCGGCGGACATGGCGCGGGGGAGGAGCACTGACGAGCAGCACACAGACGGTGAGCAGCAGCAGACCGGCGGAGCGGCAAGGAGCACTGAACTGAGGAGCGGCGGCTGAGGTAAGGCTCCGGGGGACAATGTCGGGGCAGGCGGGGGTCGGGGCACGCTGGGGACGGGGAGTTACAACAAAAAGGCTCCGGGGGACAATGTCAGGGCAGGCGGGGGTCGGGACAGGCAGGGGACCCTCTGGCATAATTGTGCTCAAGCTCCCGACTCCTGCCGGCCGCTCCATACTCTGTGAACTCCTACTCTTATCCCTACAACCTCTGCTCATCCTCACCTCCCTGCAAACAGAGCGCCAGAGCCACACTTACCCAGAAAGCTCCCCAGTGCCTCAGGCGCTGCTGCTGGCCACCACTGCAACACTGGGCCTCTGGCATAATATGTGAGGTAAGCCTCCGGAGGACAATGTCAGGGCAGGCGGGGGTCGGGGCAGCCGGGGGATGGGGCGGACGGGGGCCCAGGCCGATGGCCAATGTCTGGGCAGGCGGGGGTCGGGGAAGCCCGATTGCTCCCGGACAAGGTCGGGACGGGCTGCTAGTCTTGTAATAAGCAGTGCTCAAATAGTACTACTTTATGTACTACAAGATGCAGTTTGTAAATCTGGCCCATTGAGTCTTGAATTGAATTTTTGGGGAGCTTTTTCTTTCTGCATATTGGTCTCACCTGGGCTTCATCATTAATGCCACTGCTGTCAGGACCCATTTTTTTCCCGGTGGGGAGCTGCATGAGAAGCGGACTTCATTTCCCACATACCTGGGGGTCCGTGTGACAAACCGGATGCTAGACGCACCAGGAGGTGCTTAAACCAACGCCAGGGCTCCTGCAGCATGGAACACGCATGGGTGCGCCTGGGCCGCACCCGGGAAAAACGAAGGGTGGGCCTGTCTGTGCCTATCGGAGACCGAAAGAGGCCAGGCCAGGCTACACTATTTTCATCTTGCGATCTGGACTTACATGGACGTTAATTCGGAAAATCAGGACTAAGTTACGAAGGTCAGAGGGTCTAATTCTGCTGGTATATATTGTCATTTATCGTGGTATATTGTTGCCACTACGAACATCAATAGAGGAAAATGGCTCGGAAAACATTGAACAAACGAAAATCATTAACAGGGCAGGAAGTGGTGGGGACTTTAGATGCTTTTTTGTTATAAGGAGAGTCAGCTCTTATCCATGAAATCGCTGATACATAGCGAAGGTTGTCATTAGAGTCACAATTCCCCCTAAGTCCGCCTGCAATGTTTCATCCTGTAGACCTTACTGATCCCCAACATAGTTCCCCTTCGAATAGTGTATAGCTTAGCCAGGCACCCGAACCTATTGAAGCCCCAAAGACAAGTGATACATCAACTCGCCCCAAAGTAAATCCCAGGGGATAAAAAGTAAAAATAGTCAGGGGAGTAGTCCCTTGATCCAGTCTAGGAAAAGAAAAGGACAGGGCCCAAACAAGAAATCTCACCCGCACTAAAAAGAGGGCGTAAAAGTAAAATCAGCTTGGAGGAGGAGGAGAAGGAGGAGGAGGGGAATTGGCAAGTTATTAGCCTCACTAACAAGGAGCCAATCCTAACAACCCTATCTCCCTCCGCTGGGGATTGGTAGCAGGGAGTTTTGGACAAAAATGGGTGAGGTTGTCTCAGTTCTATTAAATCCACTGATGCAAAAGTTAACGACTGAAAGCAAGCATAGATAAGCTAGAAAAGCTTGCAGGTAGTGCTCATGCGAATCAGCCAACCCAGTTGAGTCAGATGGGCTTTCAGACAACTCGGTCACACCCAATTAACTTGTGTCATTGTATAACTAAGTCCGTCTATCCAAATAGGAGTGACGGATCCATGACTGTACAGCCTGGAATTTCTGGCCCGGCCTAGCGGAGCACACCAAACTGCTCCATTGGATCTCTCGCTTAAGCTTCATAATATGGTGGTTTTGACTAAGCCACATGACATAACAATGCCCCAAGCTCCATTCAAGAGCGACTGTTGAACATCCAAAAGGAACTTCCCCCAGTAGACCTAAGTACACATGCAGAAAGGAAGCCCACTTACAAGCTGTCCAAAGACAAGAAAACCAGCCACTCAGAGGTTCACTCGATATAAACACATTACACCTCACTCCAGAAGCAACGCCTTACACTATTGTGTTGGCCAATGTCCCTACATTGCCACATGGAGCTAGGGAGTTTTTTTTTGCAGATTTTTATATAGCGTGAACTTGACCCAAACCGAATCGGGTATCAGAGAGCTATACATAGCACCAGTTACGTTACATGAGGACACACATTCATTTTTGTTAGGCACGCGGAGAGTAAGAGATTTGCCCAGAATCACAGGATGTTTGGCGTCGTTACCGAGACTCGAACCCAGATCCTCAGGTCCAAGGTCGAGCGCCCTAGCCCTTAGGCCAACTACTAAAAAATAAATTGCTACATGTGATAAGTACAAGGTCAGGATTATTAAATCCGCTCTTTTCAGAGTTTAAAATGGTCAGATGGATTGGCTGGATAGGAAGATCTAAAAAGTCACAAAAGGGTGACTGTGAGGTATTAACTTTTGGGTCACCAGATCTAGTTCAAACAATACTATATAGGGTGGGCAACTGGTCAGTAGAACAAATGGGGATTAATATTCTACTATTGGGTTATTTCTATAAGCCATCCGGCCCCACACAGCTTTTACCAGTGGAGGACAGTAGAGGGGGGTGGAGACAAAACAAATATTCCATCCCAGTGAATGCCTACTATGATGTCCTCAATACCCTAGATGACAATGACTGACTAAATCAATTGAATGGGGTTTCAGCTGTCAAAAGGAATATTTAAAGGTGCAACCCGATTGTAGCATTAACTATCACTCAAATGCAGTACAAGAGTCCGTAGATCCTAAGCCACCGCACTTGCCAAATGTGAGGGAACCCCCGAGAGATGCACTAAGAGTAGCTCCCCAGTCAATCGACGAGATATAAGTAAACCATCAATCATGGCTCAAATACACACCCCTACTGGTAACCCTGTGCGCCTGGAATAATCGGCGGAGGAGGTCGAGGGAGTGGTAGGAGTACAAAGTGAGGAATTACATGGAATCCCTAATATTTGTATTAAAGAAGGTTTACCACTGCAGGCGTTTAAAGGCAAGCAGCAGGTGAACTCACTATTGACAATCCCAGAAGTTGAATATTTCACAGCTGGGACTGGCTTACGGCTCTTAGGTAAGAAGTCCAGATGCCCTAGTCAGTCATTGAATGGGTTACCTAGGGCCATATGTATCAACAACCTGATTTGCGATTCTCAAATAGCGATTTTTTAGAAATCGCTGTTTGAGAATTGCAAATAGGGATGTATGTACAAAATCGCAATTTTTTAGCGATTTCTTAGTATTCCTTAATTGCGATTAGCAAATTGTGAATCGCAATTAAGGAATACTTTCCCTTTTATTTCTATGGGCCAGGAGGCCCATAGGAATGAATTGGAAGTTATTTTCAATTTGCGATTCGCAATTTGAGAATCGCAAATTGAGAACAATTTCAAGGGTGCAGAGGTGTCCAAAGGACACCCTGTTGCACACCCGAAATTAGCATCGCTGCACATGTGGAGCACATACATGCCCTAAGGGCATGTATGTGCTTCACATTGCACTTGGAAAAATGCATAAAAGTGCATTTTTCAAGGAATTCGCAAATTACCACAAACTTGAAGTTGCTGGTAATTTGCGATTCCTTAAGGCCAATTTGCATTTTTTTAATGCTTCTTACATTGCATTTAAGGAATCGCAAAGTCTGGGATTTCTTAAATGCAATAGCAAAATAAGGAATCGCAAATTTTGTGATTCCTTATTTTGCACGCAGATTTCTTTCATACATACCATTTAGCACTAATGAGTTCGCAAACGATACGACAGTGATCATAATGCGCTAATTCTTGAAATGGTTTCGCCTCACACCAGGGATGCTCCAAAGGGCCATTCTCCAACTGCCTTTGGACTAACCCTAACTGGTTGTAGGAGGAGAGTAAGATGAGGTTCACTTTGCCAATTCCAAGAAAAGCTAGCCTCCCTCTATCGAACCGTCATTCCATTTCTGAAGGTTGCAAAACAATTGAGTGAGAATGTTGATTTTTTTAGTTCATTTATTGAAATTGCGGAAAACCATCAAGGTCTTGTAGCTTCCCTGGCCAATATATTTTTCCCTAAAGCACAACCACAGGAAAAAGAGGCACCTGGGCAACCCTGGTAAGATGCTAACTGCCGCAAGGCCAAGCTAATCCTTGTCTTAATCGATTTACAAAAGGGGGTGGTGATGAACAGAGTGTCTGAATTGAGCAGACCACTCTTACCCAGTCCAAAGATCAGGGCTTGATCCATCACCGTTATTTATCTCACTGCCCCATCCCAGCTCAGAACCTGGCTATATGCAAATCAGTCTGTCCCTGGCCCAGTGCATCATGGGAACAGGGCAGACTAAACTACCAAGCCAATTCTTTACCAGAAAGGAGACAAGCTACCGGGGACCGGTTTCTGGCATTTCAGCCTCTTCGGCCCGGCTTGCTTGAATCCTGATGGAGCAGTGAGAAAGGGACTCATGTCTGAGTATACCCTGCCACACCTATAGTGGCCAAAATCGATTTACAAAAGGGGGTGGTGATGAACAGAGTGTCTGAATTGAGCAGACCACTCTTACCCAGTCCGGGCCGAAGACGGCTGTAATGCCAGAAACCGGTCCCCGGGAGCTTGTTTCCTTCCCAGTGTAAGATTTGGCTTTTGTAGTTTGGTTTGCCCTGTTCCCATCATGCACTGGGACAGGAACAGACTAATTTGCATACAGCCAGGTTCTGAAACTGGGATGGTGCAGTGAGCTAAAAAACGGTGTTGGATCTAGCCCAGATCTCTTGACTGGGTGAGAGCTTTCTGCTTAATTCAGAGACTCTGTCCCTCACCACCCCTTGTTGTAAATATTTTTGTCCACCCTAAGCGTGGAAGGGTATTCTCAGATGTGAGACCCTTGCTCATTGCACCATCAGGATTCAAGCAAACCGGGCCGAAGACGGCTGTAATGCCAGAAACCGGTCCTCGGGAGCTTGTTTCCTTCCCAGTGTAAGATTTGGCTTTTGTAGTTTGGTTTGCCCTGTTCCCATCATGCACTGGGACAGGAACAGACTAATTTGCATACAGCCAGGTTCTGAAACTGGGATGGTGCAGTGAGCTAAAAAACGGTGTTGGATCTAGCCCAGATCTCTTGACTGGGTGAGAGCTTTCTGCTTAATTCAGAGACTCTGTCCCTCACCACCCCTTGTTGTAAATATTTTTGTCCACCCTAAGCGTGGAAGGGTATTCTCAGATGTGAGACCCTTGCTCATTGCACCATCAGGATTCAAGCAAACCGGGCCGAAGACGGCTGTAATGCCAGAAACCGGTCCCCGGGAGCTTGTTTCCTTCCCAGTGTAAGATTTGGCTTTTGTAGTTTGGTTTGCCCTGTTCCCATCATGCACTGGGACAGGAACAGACTAATTTGCATACAGCCAGGTTCTGAAACTGGGATGGTGCAGTGAGCTAAAAAACGGTGTTGGATCTAGCCCAGATCTCTTGACTGGGTGAGAGCTTTCTGCTTAATTCAGAGACTCTGTCCCTCACCACCCCTTGTTGTAAATAATCCTTGTCTTAGCCATCAAATCCAACAACAAGTTGTAAATAAAGGCTAAGTGGTTACTTTACAAAAATACTATTAAACTAGCTAAAAGAAACTGGTAAGAAGACAAATGGGAGAGCCTGAGAAACGCATTGAGTAATAGAGACAAGAGGCCTTTTCGGATTCGAATAAATACAGGCTCCAAATAGGGTAAATCAGCAATCGAACCAAATCTAGGGGCAGGAGTTTGGAAGGCCAACTTTCAGTCCTTATATTCCAGGGTAGAGGGCGATGCAGGGCAAGCTATAAATGGATGTTCCCACCAACAGTTAACTGGCTTCGATACCCCAGACATTTCCCTAAAAGAGATAACGGATGCTAAAAGCTGGGTAATTCCTGCAAAGGCTTCAGGTCTAGACAAGATCCCCGGTGATCTCTTTTGTTCTGACCCTCGCATTTGGGCCTACTTACTAAGGGACCCTATTTAATGCTATTCATCAGGGTATGGCGATCCCCACAACCTGGTTGGGGGTGGAAATCATCCCGATCTATAAAAAAGGTTCACTCCTCCATCCTGCAAATTACCGGCCCATCATTCTCATTGATGTCACTCAGAAAATATACCCCCGAGTGCTGCTGGACCGCTTACAGGATTGGATATACTATTCTTAGCCCTTATCAGGCCAGTTTTAGAGCAAAAATGTCCTCTATCGACCAAGTCTTCAGGCTGCAATTATGGCACTGGAACACAGTGATCCTGGAGGGTGGCAGCCTCTACATGATCTTTGTAACCTAACCTTATGGGGCAGACCATAACCGCTTCGGAATTAAAAATTCTTTCTTGGAAAATAGCTGGTTTAAGGTCAAAAAGAGGGGACACCAACTGGGAATCTTTCCTTGTAACCCATAACATTATTGCGTTGCAGGAAACCTGGGACAGAAATGATCCCTATTTTCTGGATAGGTACTCCTCATTTAGCAAAGACACTGTATCTTCAACTATGGGGAGATCGAGAGGGGGGCTTTTTACATTGATCAGAGCCACTGACAATACAAGACAACAGTTTGGTAGTGAACACTGAACATTATTGGGCCCCACCAATGTAGAAGGGGTATTGCTGGGTGCACACAAGGCATTCAGAGTTGTAGTGGCATGAGCATCACCAGAGCCTGCCCTGATGTCCTGGCATAAATATTTCTAGTGTCGCACAGCGAGTGACAAGTTACACACTAAGTGTAAATACACCAGACGACACTTCCAGCAAAGATTGACATTTTGTTTTCTGCCCATGTCACAGAAGAAGCTTGGTCTTCAGTCGGGTATTCAGTCCACCCTGCATTACTGTTTAAAGCCTTCAGTACTAAGTATGGGCGGAAAATCCGTTCCGCTCGCGGATTTTGCGGATGTTCGGTAAATTCGCAATCCGCGAGATTCGCGAATTTCCCGCAAAATCCGCAAATCCGCGAGCAGCGGATTTTATGGCTTGCTCGCACTGTTCGCGTGAGTTCGCGAATAAGCGCTAAATTGCAGAAATACGATCTTAGCAAAACTGAAACTACTTACCAGGTTCAAAAGTTCAAGCTCATCATTAGTAGCCATTTCCTGTAGTGCTTCCTGAGGGGCCCCTCCAGAGTTCAGTTGCCTACTTGCAACTATTATGTGACCCTGCTCTGACCCTCAGAATAGTTACACAAAGGTCCTGAATTACAGCTAAGGCAGACAAGCAGGAGCCAGGCTGGAAGTTCAAATCCAGTGACACATTAATCAGCCCCTAATTCATTATTGTCAGTTGGGGCAGGGCAGGTGTTGTAACTAATTTTGCAACAATGAAAGCACTTAGCAAGTGCAAAAGATCACTAATCAGGAAGCACTAAGGAAGCAGGTGCCAGCTAAAAAAATATTCTGTGACACATTAATCAGCCCCAAATTAATTCAGGTCACTTGAGGCAGGGAAGGTGTGCTTTGCTTTGCCACAATAATGTACACCAGAGGGTGCTGTGATGAAACAGAGGGTGGCATGGGTGGGCCAGAGGGTGGCATGAGTAGTCAGAGAGTGGCAGTGGTGACAGAGAGTGGCAGTGATAAAGAAGAGTGTCCCAAACAGGCTGGACACGTAGAAACAACAAGTTCGCAAAACTTGCGACCCGACAGGTAAGTTCGCATTTGCAAAATTGTACAAAACCCTCGCGAACTGGCAGAAACCCGTGCGAACACAAAAAAAAAATCCGCAAATTCGCGAGAATTCGCTGATTTTGCGGATTGCGAGTTCGCAAATCCACAAAATACGCGAACGCGAGATTCGCAAAATTCGCCCATGCTTATTCAGTACAGTAAGTGTCGAAAGACCCCTAAATCCAACACCCCACCTTCAGATCCAGATTCACGCAGGTAAGTGCAAAAGTAGACTGTCTCGAGTGACAGTCACGATGCACGCTGATGAGAGTACCTGTCTGTGAACATGTAGCATTGTGGCTGTTTGGAGAGAGCTCAAATAATAAACCAGGAGAGAAGAATCACTAAACTCCATGCTGCTCTCTCTGTCCCACATGGGACATGGGCCCAGACTATAACAGGGTGTGAGAGGCCCTAACACAGCCTGTGAGACACACATAGCGGTCACAGTCAGGAAGGATGACAAATATGTTTTAAATTATTTTTAAAAATCACAACAGTATAATTAAGCTGTGTGCAGCCCTCTACAACTGCGAGTACAGATACTTAACACTTACTAGCACTAGTTAATAGACTAATGTAAAACTAGCATTCCAATGATACAAGTGAGAAATATTTGTACCCGAAATTTGACAGTGAGGTGTGAGATTCAAAATTCGAGTCCGAGACTTAAGCTCACACAATCACAGGGCTACTGATACCATGGGCGGCAATCTGAGGGATAGCCCCGGGCGCCACAAGCTCTAGCTACGCCTCTGTCTACAAGAGTGACATAAAGAGACAGAGGTGTTGCGTGGTGGTAGAAATTGGCATGAGGTGGAATCAAGTCTAGGCAGCTGTAGCATTCTGAATCCTCAGTATTCCATAGTGCCTGCAGCTGACTCATAAGAAAAGACTTTGCTCCCCTGCAATTCTTCCCTTTTGTTTTACATTTTAAGTACTGCTCTTTTTCCTTATCTTCTAACATTTTCACTGCTTTGGAACAGGTAAAATACCTAAAGCATAGGTAATAAAAATAAACATTGGCAAAGTCAATTGTCTTGCCTTTAGGCTTTTCTAATGGCTTTTGCCAATACTGTTCAGCATTTGCAAAATGTAAAAAAAAATACTGCTGAACGCATAAAAAAAAAAATAAGCATCAGTGTGAGTCATTCTGCATGCAATGCATGTGTGATAACGGCTATCGTTGTCACAGCATGCTGATATATAAACACTGTTGCCTCATCATGGATATGCATGTATGCATCATGGCGCTATGGTGGCCATTTATTTTCTTTTTAATTTATAATTCCAAGATGGTGGATGCTTATATTGGTGCAGTAAGTAAAAAAAATATTAAAAATTTGCAAAAGTGTATTATTTATGAAGACGGGGGCCAGCAGCAAATCAAAGCAGCTGAACTCTGAAAAAATACATACCAATTGTAAATAAGAGGTTGTGGAGGTCTGGGATAGCAAAAGGGGGTCGGGCACTGCTGAGTAGCGCAACATGGAAAAACAATTAACAAGGGGGGTCAGAGAGAAACAAAGGTGCTTGTGGTCATAAAATTGAGCAAAAACAGGAAAAAAAACTCTGACATTGATGAGTAGAAAAAAGCAAAGAACAAGGGACTGTTTTCCTCAGCGCCCAATTCCCTAATACAAAGTATATACAAAAAATGTTCCAAAGGAAATTATTTAAGCAAAGTTTGATGCATAGGCAGGGAAAGAGAGTACAACAAATCCTGCTTTCAACAAATGACAAATAAGAAACTATTTAGTTTGAATGATTCCATTGTTCTTAATCTTCAAATGACAATTCCAAACAATGATGAGTTGCTTCATGTAACGGCGCAGTGTAAGTGAAGGTAAGTGACAAAAGAAAGTGCAGGAAAATATGTACAGTGCGCAAAACAAAAACATGTCTCAACCAACAGGACAGAAATCGGATAAAGAGGAACAGCAGTTCAGTCAAATTCATAATATTTGTTCCACATTAGTTCTATTATTAATATATTTTTGATTAAGACATAATAGTTGACGTTTCAACCCCCAAAAAATAATTTGGCAGGGCCTTCCTCTGGACAGATGTAGTAACCTGACCAAGTGTGAAGTGTTGTCTAGCAAATAAGACCATCAAATAAGAAGTAAAGTTGCAGAAGGCACATTGGAAAAAGTCCTCTCAAATTAGGGGGAAAACATGAGGAGCATAAAGGTGCATTTCAAAATGATTTCCCGCTGGATCCCTCATTTGCATTGGGTCTCATTTACAGAGGAAACACTTTCAGAAGATGTCGCTGGTGCTACATGTGTGCCAGCGCTACCTCAAAATTACAAAAAGGGACACAAAAATGTCTGCAGCCTCATCTGTTATACCATTGTGCCCTTGGGTACCCAACGCAGGAGCACATGCCTTCTGTGGCCCAGAGACACAAGATTGGTTCTAGCTCATACACATGTTGAAAATTATTGCACTGGCTGTGCTCTTCACATACTAAGGGAACTATACAAAATGACATCTTCATATTTCTATAAAATGTCTAGCATCTTGGCTTTGTCATTGTTCCTTTTTATTAGAAGCTGAGATTCAAAGCACAGACTGTGGAAACGAAATGACCCTATCACAGCAGAACAGGAAGATCCGAAAATCTCCAGTAGTAGAAAAAGTTCAGCAGAGCTGGATGTTATTTATAACTGTAGACACTGCTGCCTTTCCGGTAGCTTCATACTCATTTTGGAAGAAAGTGAAAAAAATATAGATATTCTTTTCACAGGGAGCAGGAAAGACGCTTTTAGAAAAGCCAACAAGGTCCAACCAACCAAGACAAATCCCAGATGAGGGGAGGCAGAGAAGTGCTAGTCTAAGTGGCCCAATTAAAGTAAACAATACGCTATAATGGAACCAAGTCATAACAAAAAAGAGCATTTTATATTTATAGTGCCTTTGGAATAATGCTTTTAGAACATGTGCATGCGCTAGAATCAATCTTATAATCGCATATGTTAAAATCATTCAATTATTGTACATGTTCTGGGACTGCGCATATGCTGGACACTGTAGAGCGCACGAGAACAGCTTAGTCAGGGACAGAGCCACTCTAACAGGTTAAAAGGCATAGGCCATTTTTCTGAATGACGTAGTTATCGTATAGTCAGATGCAAATAGGCGAGGCATTTGTTAACCAGACTCTGATAGCTTCATGCGTAAATCAGGGAACCAAATCGAACTGTGAAATCACGGCCATGTTAGACACACGCTTTCCACTCCACATCAAAGCACATCCTAGAACCATTCAGATAAAGTTACTGTAAACACACCACACCATCAGACACACGACCTGGCACAATAGGAAAAACAGACAAGGGGCCTCATTTATGAAAAGTGACGCATCGCTGCGTGAGAACAGTGATGCGCCATTTTTTAATGCACCGTCCTTGCGACACCAATGATGCGTCATATTTACAGTATGACGCATCATTGCGCAAGGAGTTACAGATACGTCAGTATTTCTGACGTATCTGTATGGCGCAAAAGTGACGCATTGCTGGAGTGTGTCACAAAAGTGACGCAACTTCAGCAATGTGTCCTTTCACATGGGGCAAGCCCAATGAGAATGGGTCTGCGTCAGTCTTTCGCCTGCTGTGAGGCAGGCGTAAGAAATTGACGCATTTTTGTCCTAGAAGTGGCACAGTGAAATCTTATAGATTTCACTGCGTCACTTCTATGACCTTTTCTTGCGTCAGAACGCCCCCCTGCATACATTATACCTGGCGCAGGTATAATGTAGCACAGGAGTTTACAAAGTGACGCATCTACCTAGATGCGTCACTTTGTAAATATGGTGCAACAAGGCACATTTTTTACGTTGCTGGTTGCGTCACAAAAAGTGACGCACCGGCGGCGTAAAAGTGACGCATGGCCTCATTTATGAGAAATGACGCATCGCTGCGTGAAAGCAGCGATGAGTCACTTCTCAGTGCGCACTCCTTGCGACATTCCTGATGCGTCATATTTAATGTATGATGCATCATGTCGCAAGGAGTCACAGATACATCAGTACTTCTGACGGATCTGTAAGCGCAAAAGTGACGCATTGCTGGAGTGTGTCACAAAAGTGATGCAACTTCAGCAATGCGTCCTTTCACATGGGGCAAGCCCCATGTCAAAGGGCCTGCGTCAGTCTTATGCCTGCTGTGAGGCAGGCGCAAGATTTTGACGCAACAGCGTCCTAAAAGTGACGCAGTGAAATCTCTAAGATTTCACTGCGTCACTTCTACGACCCTTCCTTGCGTCAACACGCCCCTCTTGCATACATTATACCTGGCGCAGGTATAATGTGGAGCAGGAGTTTACAAAGTGATGCATCTACCTAGATGCGTCACTTTGTAAATATGGCGCAACAAGGCGCATTTTTTACGCCACTGGTGCATCACAAAAAGTGACGCACCGGCGACGTAAAAGTGACGCACAGCCTCATAAATGAGGCGCAAGATATGCGCAGCGCCCATTTGAAAAGCCGGCCAAAAACGTAATTGGATTGGAAGGAAAATGAAAAACAGGGACAGATAGTCCTTAAATCACCCTCACTCACGTTATGGGATGTCGCAGTGTTATCACAATTCCAGAACAAGGAGGAAGCGCTATGTAAGGTAATTCGAACTGGTGTGTATGCAGCAAGCGTCAATTGGTGCCAATGGGTGTGTACTGTTTGATAAGAAGGCAATCTAATCAGGTTCTGACAGTGCATTGGGCGGATTACTGCAGTATCTGTGGCGTGGGATGTTCAGGGCATTTTAATCTCCATGTGCAGTGATTGTGTCCCATTAGTACAGGGGACTTGCGCAACAGCAGATTGTGACCAGCCCATCCTGTGCACCCTATGCCAGCCCCTCTGTAAGAGGGTCACCCAGCTAAGGAGCTCCATACAATAAGTCAGGTTTGATGGATAGGTGTCCAACCAATTCAATATTTATTACTGGATATATGTTGTTAGCACGCATACTATTACCACGTATACCATTAGCACGCAATTTTTACAACGCAGGATCCCTTACAACGCATACCTTTACAACGCATGACATTACATCGCAGATACTATTACAATGCATACCATTACAACGTAAGTATAGGTAAGTATATAATTTTTTTAAATAATGTAATTAATAATTTTTTTAATAATTTAATTATTTAAATTAAATTTTATTAAATAATTTGTAAATATATATGTAAAAAATACCCCTGTACCCCATAACCCAAACCCAGTCCTTAACCCTAAAAATACCCCTGTACCCCATAACCCAAACCCAGCCCTGAACCCTAAAAATACCCCTGTACCCCAAAACCCAATCCCAGCCCTGAACCCTAAAAATACCCCTGTACCCCATAACCCAAACCCAGCCATGAACCCTAAAAATACCCCTGTACCCCAAAACCAAAACCCAGCCCTGAACCCTAAAAATACCCCTGTACCCCATAACCCAAACCCAGCCCTGAACCCTAAAAATACCCCTGTACCCCATAACCCAAACCCAGCCCTGAACCCTAAAAATACCCCTGTACCCCAAAACCCAAACCCAGCCCTGAACCCTAAAAATACCCCTGTACCCCAAAACCCAAACCCAGCCCTGAACCCTAAAAATACCCCTGTACCCCATAACCCAAACCCAGCCCTGAACCCTAAAAATACACGTGTACTCCAAAACCCAAACCCAGCCCTGAACCCTAAAAATACCCCTGTACCCCATAACCCAAACCCAGCCCTGAACCCTAAACATACCCCTGTAACCCATAACCCAAACCCAGCTCTTAACCCTAAAAATACCCCTGTACCCCATAACCCAAACCCAGCCCTGAACCCTAAAAATACCCCTGTACCCCATAACCCAATACCCCTAATAAATGTATTAAAAAAAGATAAACTTACCTATACTTACGTTGTAATGGTATGCGTTGTAATAGTAACTGCGTTGTAGTGTAATGCGTTGTAAATACATGCGTTGTAAATAACCTTGCGTTGTAATGGTTTCGTTGTAACAGTACTTCGTGGTAAAAGATGCGTGCTAACGGTTGTATACCTTTATTGCTGGCTATCTGAACAACAGTTCATTTGAAAAATGTTTTCTCTGATATTAGTGTTTTTTTCTAATCACGTGACGGTGAAATCAACTGGGGAATATACCCTACCTAGACATTTTAAACAGGACACAAATGCTAGAGAAAGATTTCCAAGTGAACATCTTTCTTTGATGCACTTAAGAACATTGATCAGATGATTTGAAAAGAACAGACCACCTTATCCGATACAAGTGGGGGCATGTTCTCAAGGACTTATCGGAATTATAGCGCAGCAAGGGTGGCAAAAGAATTATCGTCCCATTTTCAAGCTGATGCAAACTGGCAATATCGCCAGTTTTCCAGCGATAGCTGCCGCAAAAAACATTGCCACGAAGGAGAGCGGCAACTAACGTTAATGATGTACAGAATAGGTGTTCCCGTGCAAAAAACACCGCTTTGCGACATTCTCAATGACCAGCCAGATCTGTGATGCGATCCAAAAACATGTGATAAGGCGAGATAGCAGCAGAGATTAAACACCTGCCTTTTACTGGTGTTAAGCAGGATGACTACCTGCAGTATGAAAGGGAGCCCAGCCAGAGCCACATCTGAAGACCAAGAGATGCCATGGAGCCAATGATCATGCTGCTTGGAGACCTAAGAGGGCCACAACACCCACCGCTACCACCCCCAGGACCACACCTACCCCCAGGACCCCCTTCCCCTGACTATTACTGAGGCAGCACAGAACAGGATAGCAGACGTCACGTAAATGGCATGGCCCCTCAACCACACAATAGCAGAATGTGGGGAGAGGTGGGAACCAAGTATATGTGAAGGAGGCAAGTCACCCATGAATAAAAATGCACACAATGCCAATTGTGGCGGTGATGTGCTGGACAGACCTCAGTATGCAGAGCACTGACCTGTCCATGTAGACATATACTGCTGGTGCTTGTAGTGTTGTGGACAGTGGATGCAACCATGAAACCTCAGGCAGTGGGGAAGATCTCGGTCATGTAGCTGTGTTGTACCCCCCTGTAAGTGTAAGCAGAGTGGGCTGGTCCGGCGTACGACAGTCCAGCACAGGAGTGTGAATAAATAGGCCGGGGCTCTGGGCGTGGTTCGCTTCTGGGAAGGCCAACGCTTCTGCCAGGGCGGCGGCCCTCACCCTGCAATGATGCTGCTGCAGTGACCACCGACCTCCTCAACACAGGCCCCCAGTGAACCCATCGGCACAGCACCGCAGAGTTATGTCTGTGCTGACTACTGCCTTCGACCTACACTGCGGACAGCAGGGCTCACAATTCAGATTGAGTCGAAATTGCAGATGGCGCAGTCCAGTAGTTAGCAGTCATTGCTACCAGTGTATCTGTATTGCAGTAGCATGAGCCAAATGCCTAGCCATATTAGCAGCACCAGTTCAGCCAGGCATGTACTCTACATCTGTGTCTGCCCTATCCTTACCATATGCCTACACTCACGTGGCCCCCCACCTTCAACGGCCAACATCACAGTGTCGTTGTCAGGCTTGTGGATATGCGCAGACAGGCATGACAATACTGTGCCGTGGGAGTGCACATAAGTAAGTGGGTTTGGGGGAGAGAGGAGCAGCTGTAAGGCAACGTAACACACAGTGATGCCACTCATATGCCACATGCAAGACATGTCAAACATGAATCCCAAAGTCGCACATATCCCAAACCCCACCCCCAACAAGCCTCATTACATTTCCTGAATGCAAGCGGATGACAAACTAACGTTAGGGATGAAAGCTTCTTTGTTTGAACTATCAGGTGGGAGCACATCTGCACCCCCGACCTCGGAATTGCATGTGCCCGGCACCCCCTGACAGATACCATAGCAGCTGATGACGACTCCCACACTACACACAGTCCGAGGAAGGAACAACGCATCCACACCCCACAGACAGAAGTCCTTGCTCGAAGTTATCTTGCATGGAATGGCCTTCACACTTACTCCCACACCATCCCAGGTGTTCAACCGTTGCACACTAAAACAACTCATGATCTGAGCTGTGGCATTTCATCCACAGTACTGGCGCAGGTCAGAGTAGTGTCGCTTCTGACCAGAGCCACTGCCGCAATGGCAGAAAATCCCAGGCACATGCACAACCCCTGTCACGTGGAACTGTACCGTGCATGCATGCTGCATTTACTGGGGGTACTGCCATTGGCAGTGCTGCCGATCAGTTACTGAAAAGCTTACGCCTTGCCAACGTCACCTGCATTCAGCCTGTGTTGCATTGTCGATCATGCATATTCGAGTGGTGCATGGATGTCTGTCTATCCAACAGGATGGTAGATGAACTGGAATGTGACATGTGTGTGTGCCCCCTGTTGGCACACGACCAGGAGTGTCACCGTGATACCCGTTTATGGGATGCCTTGATACTTGGCATGCATGCTGGCAGCTGGACCTGGGAAATTGCACAAATCCTCATGTTCAGTGACCACATTGAACCGCTCCCCTATTGGGCTGTAGTGCAAGTTGGTAAAAGGGGGTTGATGCAGCACATCTGTCTGGACCTGCTAATGGATGGACTCGCCGTCCTGTTTGATGAAGTCGACAACGACCTCATGTTGGAAATATTGGCCTACGAAGCTGCAATCGCTTTCATGGACGAGTAACTACGTACCTGCAGCCACAACAGATTGGAACACATTGCACATGTCCTGACACCTTGTTGCATCTTGGAGATCTGGTCACATATCCCACATTAACAGTGGACATGGCTGCATTCATCTTGACTCAGAATACATGATCGGTCAACAACGCGGCTTAACACACACCTGTGAAAGGTGAGGTACTCCCTCGGAGTGGACAGCGGGTCTTAGCAACGTTCCTCCTTCTGACATACTGCTACATTGGTCTGCATGTTGTGGCACTTATCTTGCCCGTACTGACACGCATATGCTAATAACATCTACGCTCCTTCACTTGTATTCAGCTGTGATGAGTGTTGATTTGAATGACAGTGTGTGTCTCAATGCCTATCTGGGTCACAGCCATACCTGCGCATTGATAGTATTACCCAGGAAGTACATTTTTGTGGAATCACTGTCCCTACATTCATCCATATTTCATTCTTGATGAATTGAAATGTTTTATTCACATTCAGTGGAGTGTTGAAGCTGGAACAGTAAAGGGCCATGCAACCCCCACTTCACATTGATGGCCCATGGAGGATCACCCAGAGTCCTTTCGGGATTGACAAGTTCATAGGGAGTGTAAGACTACATTCTGCAGTGTGATTGCTGTGTCATTGGTAACCAAACTAAATATGGCAGTCCATGTTGAGGTCAAAGGTGAATGTCACTCAGTGTATAGGGGGACAGTGGGAGGTGTTCTTCCGGGGCATGATGCAGAAGGCAGAACCAAGCTAAACCCGGCCATATGGCAGAGATGTATGCTACCACTTCATTCTTACCACTTAGCCAGATTCATCATCATCTTTTTCCTCTGATGTGTTAGTTGCCTCACATGTGGATGCTGGTGTTTTGTCTGCATCACTGTGTTGCAGTGACACATCAGGGGCCGGAGGTGGAATGTCTGCAGCACTGTGTGGCACTGACACTTCAGGGGGAGAAGATGTGGATGTAGTAGTAGCACCAGCATCCATCCGCGCCAGGCCTTGTGGTGGCAATGCCATGACGAGGCTCTGTAGGGCATGGAAGATCACAACTACAAATCTTACTGGCATGCCACCATGGCAGCCATTCTGAGGCTTCATCTGCTCCATGTTCTCCATGATCATTCGCATGAGACACAACTTCTTGCTGACAACACTGGGGCCACTCTGACTAGGCAGGTGTTCTTGGCTCAGTCATGACTCCAGCGATGTCAACCAAGGCTTGTTGTAGAGCAAGGTGTCGACAGTGGGTGTCCGTTAGGGACTGTGAGTGGTCCCTGATGGGACTTAGACACCTACGTATGGCATCTAGTTTGGCTGCCATGAGGTCAAACCCAACCCGCAGTTGGTCAGACATCTCCTCCTGGCACCCTAGCACACTGCGTTAAAAGGCCATGTGTTGGTTGTGGGGTTCCTGGGAGACAGCCGTAGTGGTGGGTGCTTCCTGCTGTGTGGTCTGTGCAGGGGGTGGGGTCTTATTGATGCAGCTGGGCTGCCCTGCTCCTGGAGGTGGGGTGCCAGAGCTGTTCCAGAGCTGTTGGAGTGTGTCGGTGTAGATGTTGGGGAGGTCCTCTTCATCATCAGTCCTGAGTTGTTGGGTCTGCTCTGCAGGAGGTGTTGATCCTCCCTCTGCAATGTGAAAGAAAAATGCAGATTGACATTGTGTTCACATGTATGTTCACGCATTGTACAACTTTACTGTCAGGCTGCATCGCAATGTACATTGTGACTGTTAATGAGGCGACACCTATTTGAAGCGGGACACTTGTCATTTCTACGCCATCAGGGATGTGGGGTTGTAGTTGTACATTGTCATCTCACAGTTTTAAGCTATGCCAAATGCGAATGGTCATGTTCTAAACACAAGCTGCAGCAATTGTGTCCTCTGTTCTGTTCTGAAATTGTTGTAGTTTGTACCACATTGTTGTCAATGTTGCCGTGCTCGACATCTTATGTCTGTTTGGTTCATTGTGGGTGAGTTGCCCCTTCGGCTCTGATTTGGCTGGCCCTTATCCCTTTCATGCGGTGTGCCTTTCACTTCTGTGCGCATACCGTGCTGAGATGTTGCAGACTTGGGTAAATTTAAATTGGGCTCTTGGTCGGAGTTGTGACTCTTCAATCAATCAATCAAAGACATTTATAAAGCGCACTACATACCCGTAGGGTCTCAAGGCGCTGGGGGTGGGGGGGGGAGGCGCTACTGCTCGAACAGCCAGGTCTTCAGCTTCTTCCTGAAGGAGAGGTGGTCTTGGGTCAGGCGCAGGTCGGGAGGGAGGGAGTTCCAGGTCTTGGCGGCCAGGTAGGAGAAGGACCTTCCTCCAGTAGTCGCTCTTCGGATGCGGGGGACGGCGGCGAGGGCGTGGCTGGCTGATCGGAGGTGGCGTTTGGGAGCGTAGAAGTTGACTCTTGGGCATGGTTTGTCTGCAGAAGTGCTATACTTACTTGTGCATGTGTGCCAATGTGCCAATCTCCCCCTTCCCCCCAGTCCCTGGTCGTTACCCACCCTGTTGGCCCAGGTCATGTTGTGCCGTGTCCGGTCCCCCAATTTCTGCCACAGTCTCCTCAATGATGGTCCCAGGCTGGTCCTCCGTGGGGGTTGAGGGGTTCTGGTTGTTCTCTGTACTTGCTCTGGCTACCTCCATTGTGCTTCGCAGTTGTATGTGTTTTGTTTGTGTTTGTTATTGCCGCTTTTATAGTGATTGTTCCTTCCTGACTTGTGGGACTTGCCGGCGTGGTACTGCTTATTGCTGCATTTTTTATCGCAGTTGGGCCCATCACAATTTTTTTCACATTCAGGTTTAGATTTTTATTGTCCTGGTGATTTTATCGCAGACATTTGGCATGCTATCAGGAGACTATCGCATGTCACTGCTGTGTTGTGAATAGGACGTTAACACCAAGTTATTTTCCCACGATAGACGGCGATATGAAAGATTGTGTTAACCAATTTTGGCGATGATTATCGCAACTTCTTGAGAATATCCCCTGTGGTATTTCAAGGTGTTAATAACAGGGCAGATTTACAAGCCCCTTGCGCTGCCAGTACGTCACATTTTGTGACATACTGGCCACGCATTTCTCTGCCCCATATTTACAAGGACAGGAAAAGCTACCCTTTGTTTTTTTTCATTTCCTTTTAAATATGGCCCCTTCACACCAGCACTTTGCGTGAAAGGGGTGTTCCATGAATGTTGCTGTGGAACCAGACACATTTCCAGATTTATGAGGAATCATAAACCTGGAAATACGTCAGTATGCTACGCCAGGAAGGTGCTTTTTTTAAAGCAAAACAAAAAAATTTAACTTACACATTTGTTTAAAAATTAATTTGTATTTAAAGCTGGCTAGTTTTGATCACTCTAGCATTTGCAGTTCAAATGACATGAAGGCTAACTTCTTTTGGATGCACTGCAGATTAGGTTCTCATGACTGAGATATATTACATCAACAGAATCATGACTATCAGCATCGCATGCAACAAAAACGTATAAAAGACCAAGTTGACTTCAGATTCAAGGTAAGAGTTTACCAGTGCTTATTTTGAGCAGGTGGTTGCTGGTGGGTGACACCAGCACTTATTTTTGGGGACCGGCACTTGTTTTTCTGTGTCAGATGTTTACCGAGTGAAAGAGAAGGAAAAACTCACAGATCAGAAATACAGAGGAAGAAAGGCAGCACAACTGCCACAAACAGAAAGCAGGAACCTGCAAAAGTGAGAAAAGGGGGCAGGGAATGTCTGGTCATGGATTAAAGATTACTGCCCTTTGTATTTGGCCTGCCGACATTTATTTGTAGCAGCCACAGGCTTTTGAGCAGAGTTTTGGGCACTGGCACGCTTTATTTCATAAACTAAGCAATGTTGGTTACCACCTAAAAGGCATAGTTGGCATTGAACATTTGTAGTGGGTAACTCATCTGTGTAACTTAGTTCGCTTATGCAGTCCAACAACCGGTCATTTTAGTTATAGAAGCAATGAAATGGATCAATTTTAAGAGTGAAACACTACAGATCAATTGTCTAGCAGTCAGTGATAAACAAAGCACAGGCATTGATGTGCTAATAAGAGTGTCTTAACAGTCACCAGATGAGCTGGCTATTTGCTGGATATGTGCTTTTGTATAGTGCTTAACTTGTAAAAAGCATGAGTGCTAGAGACCTCATCGGGAGGCCACTGCAGCTTACACCACCTATTGCCCCTGTCAGTGCTGCAAATGACAGTACCAACACACCTACTATACAAGCACACTTCTACAAGTGTTACAATTCCGATTTTACAGGCCCCAAAGCTATACAAATATATTGGGCTGTGCCAGTTATTATTCATTTTTAATGTCTAAATCAGACAAACAGCATCACCATGTGGCAGATAAGTGTTGATGAAGAGCACTGGAAACCACCAGCTCAAATTAAGTATTGCTTATGTGTATAGCATGGTGTTTGTGTAACTCACTCTAAGATTGTTACCCACCATCTCAGATTATGTAAAATGTGTGTGCTGTTGCTATCATCCACTTCAAGGGACACACATCACAGTTTCATAGTTTTAGAATGTAGCTGAAGGCCTGAGTGTTCCAGCTGTGAGCTTTGGCCTATTCACTAACTCCTGTACGCACTTGGAAAAACTGATCTAGGGCATCCATGCAACCTATAAATTTATTTAACATTAACATATGTGTAGCAACATCTACCTTCTAAGTATTGAATCCAGATGCTTATTACGTACCACATTCTAATGGTAAGTTGGCATTTGAAAAGCGAGGTCACTTCATGCTCATGTTACACGCTGTATCCATCATTTTAGATGTGAAATTCATCTTCTAAGACAATTCCTAGAGTAACTCCCATGCTTATCATGTACACTTGTTACTGTATGGCTTTTGTACCTGATGAAATCAATGTTGTCTCAAATTATTGACTAACCTCCCCATCTGACACTCCTGATGTAAGATTCCCATACTCTTTCTATAGACTTGTACTGCAAATTTGCACTGCGATGAGAACTATGGGGTCTCTAATTTACTTATTAATTCTTCCCCTATGTCTATATAATCCAAATGTTTTTAATGTAAAGGACCCTCATATCGACTAGTTGGAGTGTGCTACATAAAAGGATATAAGCATACATAGCTAAACATAGTTAGAAATAGGAAATCAGTGGTTCTCCATGATTACCAGTAATTCTGAGTCCTATTCCCTGGTTAATTAATCATTTCTCCCTGCGACTTCACCCAGACATTTCAGTGGTTTTCAGCTGCTGTCTACAGCCACAGTCGCCAGGTGTAATGAACCAGGTCCCCTGATTTACTGTGAACCGTGTAATTACAATTGGAGCTAGCTACTCTGTCACTGACCCCACCAGGAATTCCAGGGACCTTAGAATTGGCCCTATATTATGCTCAATATCTACTCTTAATAAAGCCAATTCAATTGTTATAAATACCACTAAAACTAAGGTATATGAGGGAGGTACAAGCAATTACACCTTGTATCTGCACAGTTAAAATTAGATCAACAGTACAAGCACTCATAGGTCACATTTGCAATTTGAACTGGAATCCACTCCTAAATTACCTAACCCTCGGGACAAATCACAAATCAGAGTTGTTTAGGCTTATAAAAAATCATATCTCCAGCTCATCCTCTCACTATCAGAAGACTCCTCCACTGTGCTGACCAATATCCGCAGGTGCATGACGAACATCGCTGACTAGATGAGAAACAACTGCCTACAACTCAGCACAGACAAGACAGAAGTCCTGATCTTCGGGAACAACCCTTTCCCATGGAACTACGCTTGGTGGCCCCCAAACTCGGACCCTCATCCACTCCGACCGACTACGCCCACAACCGTGGTATCACCCTGTACAGTAAGCTTACCTTGAAAAGACAGATTAATGCAGACTCCTCCGCCTGCTTCCTCACCCTTAGCAAGCTCCGCAAGATTTTCAAGGGGCTCCCCATTGACACCAGACACACCGTCATACAAACCCTGTTCTCCTGCTGACTGGACTATGGCAATGCACTTTACATAGGAATACCCTTGCACCTCCTCATGAGACTGCAACCTATACAGAACTTAGCAGCCAGACTCATCCTAGACTTCCCAAAATGGACCCACATCAACTAAAAATAAAACAAAATGCAAGTCTGTATTTGTAAAGCACTAACTACTCACCCCTACGGGTCTCAAGGCGCTGGGGGCCATCGTAGAAATTAAGTGAGCTATTGCCCAGAGTCACATGGTGGTGAGCTGAGCTGCTGCTGGAGCAGGGGGTCGAACTGTGAACCCTGTGGTCCGAAGTCAGTTGCCCTGGCCTCTGCACCACACCTGTCCACATCAAGAAGCTCCACTGGCTCCACATTCAGTTGAAGATGCATACCTTCAAAGCGCTTCACAACCAGGGACATCAACCACCAACTGAACTTCCACCTTCCCTCCAGACACTTGTGTTCCACCTCCCTCTGCCTTGCCCACTCCCCGCATCCATCGCTGTGATGTCCTGGAACAAAATCTCTCTTCACCTACGTACCTCATCATCTACTGGAATTCAGAAAAGGACTTAATACCTGGATGTTAAACTGAGCCCATGCAGCAGTACAACCTGCGCCTGGATACCCTAACGGGTGATTAGCTTCACTTTACAAATCCAGATTGATTGATTGATTGATCCCTTGTTTTGAGAACATTCCAGAGCAAAATTGTGTCATCTACGCTATGTGAATTCCCAGGATATAGTAATTCCTGTGGATGATCATTAGACATGTTGTAAAGTAAGCTACTGTACATGCTTCATTTAGAGCCTGGCAGATTAGCTGTGCCAAATTTAGCAAATTAAGCTACTATACTTTATTTCATATGAATTTGTCTGAGACAAATACTTTGCTTAATTTCATCTGCATTAAGTTTTCTAAAATGTTCAGGACATGCTGCTCAGAGAGATTAACTGTCAGGTTATGAGGACTTGCGTGTGGAGTGACCTCTTTCTTAACAAACTGAGGGGCATATTTACAAGGGTTTATTGCCACATGAATGTCACATTTTGCGACGTTCCTTCGATGATAATCCATCTGCCTTATTTACAAGGTGGCAGTCAGCCACTTAATGGGGCTTAATGCCGCCTTGTAAATAAGGCCTCTTTATCGGTACACTTAGCATGAAAGGGGTGGGCAATGGGTGTTGCGGTGGACGTTCTGCTGCAACACTCATCGATTTTAGTGCTGCCCCCTATTTACAAGGGTGGTGTAAATATGGGGCAGCACCAAAATTAAGACCAGGGAGAGCCTAGTCTTAACTTGGCGAATCAAGAAGAATTGTTTAATTTACCTCGTTTTTGCTCTTTCTATGTGTGCTGCATTTTGCAGCACACAGAAAAATCGCCATGAATGATTGTTTATGTGCAGGAAGGTGTCACTTCCTGCACATAAACAATCATTAAAAAAAAAAGAAAATTTGTAACTTCTATGTGTGCTGCACATTGCAGCACACATAGGAGTTACAAATCACTGTTAGTGATTGTTTATGTGCAGGAAGGGACACTGTCCTGTACATAAACAATCATTACCTCAAAGCAGGCACCCTTGCACTATGGTGCAAGGGGGCCTGCATTGGTGCTAGGCTATTGAGTTTAGTGTCAGCATTAGGGAAAACACAGGGATGTGCCTTACCATTGTAAATACAGCGCATTCCTGCATTTTCAGAATGGCGGAGTATGCCGTTAACAATTTTTGCTTAACGTCACGCTTCACTATTCACTTGTAAATATGCCTCTGAATTTATCAGCCTCAGTGAAGATATGTTTAAATTAAGAAGTCCAAAAAGTGGTTGTGTATTAGCAGGTCATTTTACTGTGTTAACAAAGTAGTGCTGAGAGACAAGCTCCATACCACCATAAGGGCATCTTATTTTATTCAAGGATTTAACCAGTTAAACAGTTGAGCAGTGATGGGTATGTGGCAGAAAGACCCCCGCTAGAATAAGATTAGTCTCCCTGTTGGAACTGGAAAATATTTATCATATTTTAAGTAAGACGTGAGTCTTGGTGCAAATTATTAAAGAAAGCTCTATAAAAAGATGCATAACAAAATATAGAAAAGCACACCTTGCAGAACTTTAAAGTGTCAGTAGAGAAGGAACCACCGCAGAAGCAACAATGCTTGAAAGTAGAAATGACCAAAAGAGGGTTTGATCTCTGAGTGGAGGACTTTCAATGAAGATTTGACTGAGCAGAGACATCAGTAGGCATGGCCAAAGATTTCAAATTCACGTAGCTCACATGTGCGTAGCAAGTGTTATTGCCTATGTGAGATGACACATAGGGCCTTAATATGATGTTGGTCAGAAAGCCTCCGACCACAGGTCGGAGGCTTTCTGACTGACATGGTAGGTTTAAAGTCTGATTGCCATCTTACAATGACTGAGGTCAGAATTTAATTCAGCTGAGCGATCCAACGTGGTTCCAATGGACTAAAGCAGCCTGATGGCCAGTGGGAATGGCCACATAAACCGCTAAGGACGGCGTTTCAGCAGTCAGGATTATGAGGTTGGTCTCTGACAGCCTTTCCATGTCGGCCTTTCCAACATGGAAAGGCTGTTGGAAAGTGAATTTCGAGGTCCCTAGCAGGGCCCTCTTCCCCCGGCTCTCCGGTTTTGGCCCTTGGGGGCACCTGTGGTTCAATCATAAATCTCAAAAACCAAGGTAGTGGCTCAGGTGTGATGATGAATAGGGGAGAGGAAGCAAAAGATTTTCCTGAGAACACAGATTTGCAAGTAACAGGAAGTGACCACACAATTGATGTGGGGTTTTAGATAAAGATATCATCAAATTTAACACCTAAACCCTTAGCCACTTTAGCTGGAGCCAGGTGGTTACCAAATTCAAGGGACGAAAGGCAAGAATCCCACACATATTTCCCAATCCGTCCACCAGTCCTACCAATGTTTAGCTGAAGAAAGTTATTGCTCATGTAAGGCTGGATGACTCTTTGTAAGTCTTTGAAATGTGATTCTCAGAGGTGATCTTACCCAAGTGGGGATAGACATGAATATTCATGTCACAGCAGTAAAACCCACTGGAATGAATAATAAAAGACATGGGCTGCAAAGAGATACTAAACAGTGTAAGGGACAAAACCTGGGAATTATCAGAGTAATAGTCAATGATTTAATCAAAAAGGCCTGAAATGGGGAGAAAACGCAAAGCAGTCCCTGCAACTTTCACAAAGGTGAGATATTTGAAGATTATGTGATGATGTATCACATTAATTTCTCTCCAATAGTGTTAGAGCAGCAGTATTGCCAAAATCTAAAATGAAGGTTAAATTTAAACAATGAGTTGTACATATGTAACACACTCAGGAGTATCCACAGGATAACTGTCTTATATCAACATGGTAAATGTATCACTGGAAGGAAAGGAACACATAGAGCAAAAATTGTATTTAAACATAAAGTTTTTTACTGCAACAAAAGTGGGGAGATAAATACAAACAAATTAATTAGAGCAAAAGGTCATGAACAGAGATGAGTGATATTTTCTCTACAGTTCACAACTGAAATCATCAACTCCAAATGATAAACAACACAACCTAAATTAATTAATAAAAAATGGTTGTGAATTGGTGACAAAGCAACAGTGAAGGAGATGATGGAATGTCGACGTTTCGGTCTAAAGGGCAGTCGTCAGATAGACCATCAGAACGATATTTTTCTATGCAGAAGAAACTCCCTTGAATTTCCAAGTGAATGCCAAACGAACACGGAAACAGCAATGACGTGGAGCAAGTAGTCAACCACGGGGCACAAACGGGGATTTGTGGAGATTGAACCACAAACGTAAGCCAGGTTCAAATTTATTAAACAGTCAGGTGGATAGCATTCCGATTTTTTCAAAAAAGTGTTCGGGCGGCATACAAAGTATCTTCGTCAGTGCGTCAGACCTGACTGTTTAATAAATTTGAACCTGGCTTACGTTTGTGGTTCAATCTCCACAAATCCCCGTTTGTGCCCCGTGGTTGACTACTTGCTCCACGTCATTGCTGTTTCCGTGTTCATTTGGCATTCACTTGGAAATTCAAGGGAGATTCTTCTGCATAGAAAAATATCGTCCTGATGATGGTCTATCTGACGACTGCCCTTTAGACCGAAACGTCGACATTCCATCATCTCCTTCACTGTTGCTTTGTCACCAATTCACAACCATTTTTTATTAATTAATTTAGGTTGTGTTGTTTATCATTTGGAGTTGATGATTTCAGTTGTGAACTGTAGAGAAAATATCACTCATCTCTGTTCATGACCTTTTGCTCTAATTAATTTGTTTGTATTTATCTCCCCACTTTTGTTGCAGTAAAAAACTTTATGTTTAAATACAATTTTTGCTCTATGTGTTCCTTTCCTTCCAGTAATACATTTACCATGTTGATATAAGACAGTTATCCTGTGGATACTCCTGAGTGTGTTACATATGTACAACTCATTGTTTAAATGTAACCTTCCTTAAACAAATCCCTTGCAGCACATTCTGACCTTAACTACACAGTGCCCAAGCCTACAAGGGTCTATTGGGTTTCCCCTGCCTTGAACAACAAAATCTAAAATGAGCCGCAGGATATCCAATGTGACTATAAGAATTGTTTCTGGTTCCCTGAAAAGATTGAAGCCAGCTTATTGTGGATTGGAGAAACATTTGACTTTTAGGGTCTGATTTATAGTTTGGCAGACAAGGATGTGATGAGGTATTTCACCAAAATATTGTTTCAAAAATATTGTGAGACACAAATATTGTATAAAAAATATTATGACATCAATTATATATCATGGGAAAGATTATGAAAGGTAAGAATATTGTTTTTTAAATACATTTATATCTGTTTTTAAAATACAGGTGTAAATAATGCAGGTTTTTAGTAATTCAGTTGTTTTATTATTTTGTGCACGAGGTTGTTATTATGTTAATGTAATGTTTGTGTAGTTACTTATTTATTTATATTTATTTGGTAAAATATTTTAAGATTATTTTTACTTTATGTTATTGGTGGGTTGTTGGGTTTGTAGAGAAATGTGATGGGTTTTTGAAAAGATATATATTTTTAATTAATTATAACTTTGTATAAGTTTTAATTTGTCAATTTGATAATTATATCATTTTTTTCGCTATTTAACTCAAAATTTTTAGAAATATGGAAATATTTTCATTTGTTAATTGGTTAATTAAATAATTGAGTGTGTTAAATGTTTCAATAGGTTGGATATTAATTAATTATATTATGTTTAAAGCTTTTGTTTGTATGTGCATTTATATAGCGCATAAATCACCCAAAGGTCTCAGAGCGTTTGCAGCTCCTCAAAAGCAGGGACAGTGGTCAGATGATTAGAAAAGCCATGTTTTTAGGTTTCTTTGGAATCTCAGATGGTTGGGTTCTGTCCTGATGTGTTGGGTCAGGGCATTCCAGGTTTCCGGAGGCTATTTTGGAGAAGGCCCTGTCGCCGTTTCTCACTGTGCGGCCTTTGGGAGTAGTTAGAAGCAGCTTGCTGGAGGATCTGAGAGTTCTGACTGAACTGTGGAATTTAAGTTTTTTTCCTAAATATTTCGGTCCTTGTCCATAGATAGTTTTATGGACTAGGCAGCATAATTTGAATTGTATGCGTTTCTTTATAGGAAGCCAGTGCAGGGTCTTGAGGCTGGGCACCGATGGGGTGTGGGGAGGAAGATTAAGCACCATTCTGGCTGCGGTGTTTTGCAGTACCTGAAGTTTTGCCAGGAGATTTTCATTTATGGAAGCTAGCAGAGCATTTCCATAATCCATACGGCTGATGATGAGGCCTTGGACTAAGGGCATGCTGGACGGAATGGGGATCTATTTGAAAATTTTCTTCAAGCTGCGCATTAGTCCAAAGCTAGTGTGCACTATTTTGTTGACATGTTCAATCATGGACAGCCTGTTGTCAATTGTCACCCCTAGGTTCCTGACTGAGGACTTGGGAGAGGGGCAGGGTCCCAATGTCGGTGGCCAGCATTCATTTGTCCAGAGTTTGTCAGCATTTCCGAAGAGCACAATCTCTGTTTTGCCAGCATTCAGCATCAAAAAGTTGTTGGTCATCCAATCGTTTATTGAAACCATGCACTATATTATAATTAAGAGTAAGGTGCATGCCGAAACGAGCTGGGTGCAACGTGATCTCTGTTTACCCAATAAACATTTCACTAGTAAGTCTAGTGAATGCTCTATTCATTGACTTTGGTCGTTTTCAAGTTAAATAATTAATGTGATAGTGTTATTATTTTTAAAAGTCATGTGTATTTTTATTTTCTCTGTTAGTTATTTAATTTCATGTTGTTGCTATCGGAATTTTAAGGCCACAGGGTAGGAAATATTTTACATCTATTTTTTTTAATTTGTAATTATTAAATTAAGCACTGAGCAAATCCAACCCCTCCAAAACCCAACATGTTCTTTACCGTTGCTCAGGTTGCAGTAGGGTTAGTAAATGTAATCCGTCAAAAGTACAACACTTTCCCTACATACCCTACAAAGAATTGTGGTACCTCCAGAGGAACCATCATGAGGGTGGTTCAGCTGAAGCTACAGAGAGCACTAGTGGCTGGTGATCATCTCAACATGTGTCAGGTGGTAGTCCATGTGGCATACATAATGTCATCTGCCGCTTTAACGGATGGTAAGTCACCCACCAAACTCTAAATTAGGTATTTAGTGGTCCTACTTGTCCGAACGGACCATGATTGTCTTGTTTCACTTAATTGTCACTCTCTGACTGAGTCAGATGGTCAGACTCGGGCGGGCCATGAGCAGGTAGTGGGAGAGTGAATCTCACTGAGTTGTCACATTGACACGACTAGAATCTCGCCTCTCCGACTCCCTTTACGGTGGCGCCAGTAGTTGTGACACCTTTGAGCTGCGGGTCCTGGGCAAACCTCTAACAGAAACAACAAGTAAGTGGGAGGAAGGTTTTGTTAGTGGGGACTGGTTTTGAAGCACTGCAGCAGTTTTAAAAGCACTACAAAGTTCCTCGTATATGCATCAGTTTTCGGGAGATAATAATTGTCAAGTTAACTCCGGTAATTTATTACCTGCTGGAGAAAGATGAGAGTTTAATCTAGTGGCAGTTTGCACTTATCTACGGTGGCGCAGAGGGTTAATATGCCTGCTGCAAAGAACGTCTCCCATGCATATCAAAGAGCAATATTTTATGTGTATAGCTCAGTGGGTTACTGCTTTTGTGGCAGAGATTCTGTTGTTACTGTCCAGTTCATAAGTTACTAAAGGAATCTAGCACAGTGAGCTATGAACTGCCATGTAAAAGATGCATGCAAGCTGCACGGTACAGGTTTGATTGATATGTTTTTTTCCCAGTCTTTCTATCCCGATGTTGCTAAGAAAGGTTTGTTGGGGTTGAAATAAATTCTTAATATTGACGTTAACCGTAACCACTGTGTTATGTTCTGAATCCTGAATTTGTTGTTCTCCAGTCCAAGCACCCTTGAAAAGTGCCTGCCAGTTTGGATGACATGTGAATCCTATACCTTGAAGTCTCCTTTGCCTTATGTACCATATTCTATACAATGATTTACACATGTATGATTTATTGTCTCTCTATGTGTGTGTGATGGATTTTGAAAATGTGGAAAGTTTTGCTTGAGGAACAGTGACAAATGGAGTCAATTTTTAATATAGACTGTAACATCTGCATTTGTAAAGCAAGCATTATGACTTTGAATATTCTGCCTGTTAGATAAAAAAATGTTGTTATCGTAAGGTATGCTCCACACAAGATTCCCTATTAAGCACACTATGTTATACCACCTTTAATTCTGATCTGCTTTTGAGGAATCATATTTGTTGAAGTTCTAGGAACTGTCCTGTGATCTGGAAGGTTGCCTCAAACATGCACTCATAGTGAACAGAGGACTACTGCCCGGCACTGTGGTTAGCACATAAGGAGTCGTGGCAGCCTACCATGTTTTTGAGATGGATGATGTGAAAGGACCTTTTTGATCTGGGCCAGTACCTTTTTATCTGAGTCAGTGAGAGAGTGACCTATTGACCCTCCTGTAGAAACGTCTGGTGTTATGTGACTACCCTGAACCTTGCACCGTCATTCTGTGTGCATGTTGTCTGTAGGGTGCAAATACCACATGCACTGTAGTAGGACTCTGTGTGTGCGCTTGAGTCTGAGTATTAAAGCCAAAGAGATCTATTTTGGATGCACCTGACTTAGCATGGCACACTATGAAGGAACCACTTCTCAAGACAGTGGAGTGCATTGCCTGCATTCTTGTGGCTAGAGGTTGCAGATCTAGGCAATGACGTGAGAAGGATGGAGACAGTGCTACCTTTAAAAATTCCACGAGGAGTTTGTTAGCAAGAGCCTGCTGATGAGTCCTTCCTCAGTACTGTCATTTGGTAAATTCTAGTGGTGAAGGTTAAGACTGTAGCTCTGTTGTTCAAGGTGAGGATAGTTCTGGGTCAGGCCTGCATTTTTGTTTATCCCTAATTAATGTTTTAGAGAGGCTGATGACAGTCAGGTGCAGAAGCCTCACACATTTGTATGCCCATGTTGTTTGTGCTCCTGTTAGGAGACATACCCCGTGCCAACTCATGTGAGAAGCATGAATTTACACAGAATCTGTGTCTGGTGAGCATCCGGAGAAGGGCAATTGAAATAGAACCACCACAAACCAGTTCTGATGATTGAGAGAGTAGTTCCAGTATGCCCACATCCCTGGCCTATAAAATGTGAATAAAAGTGGTTGGTACATAATTTTAACTTTTTACTGTAACTTGATCTAAATATAGTTTTAGAATGATTTTATAATAACAGAGTTTTACACATTTGAAATGTATGGGAGACAGAGCACAGATGCACATTTGTATATATGACACCTCTAGCTGTGAGAGGCGTGGCTTGTAGCTGGCGAGGATGGTCGCAGCCTAACAGGCTCCCGACCCCCCGCCCGATAATCCGTCGTTTTCTCCCTCACCTGGCCTGGGATCCCCGTGAAAATCCGGGTGAGCCCAGACGATGCTTCAGTGCCTGCTCCGGTCGAGGCGGCGTGCTGTTGCCTGCGCTGGGAGAGGTACGGACCGGTGGCGGAGCCTTGGGAAGCCGAGACACAAGATGGCGGCGCCTTCGGGGCCTGCGGTATAGAAATTACTGCGCCATCGGCCCATCAGCCCCTGGAGCTAGACTGCAAGAGATCACTCGGCACCTGGAGAGTCGGAGGGGCGAGCGGCTGATCGGTGAAACACCCGACCCGGGGCCGCGCTCGGCATCATCTTGCGGCCCCGACGAAGCTTCTCCCTGCTCGGGCATGGGCAAATCAACGCCCCGGCTCCTGGAGGCCTGCTGCGGCTGGGAACGTCAAGGTCCGCACTGGGCCGATCTTCTTACCACTCCTGGCTGCCTGGGATTATCGAACTACAGGGACCGCGGGGGTGCCGACCGATGGAAGCGGCCCCGTCCACTGCGATTACGGGGGCCAGAAACTGTGCATCGCGCCCTCTGTCCGCCCGGCGCTGCTCCCCCCCATCCGAGCGACCGTAAAATCGATGGCCCGGCTTCCAGGGGCCTGCTGTGGCCGGGGGCGACGCGGACCATTCTGGAGCATCTTGACCAGCCCTGGTAAGCGGGACCCTGAGGCGGGCATCCGGCGGTGGGACTCACGGTGCTGGGCTGACCCGAACCCACTTTCCACTACAACTGCCAGAAGGCGGGGACGCTGGGAGCAACAACCTATTGCCCCCATTGCATACCCGAGAGCTCCTGCGCACCGAGCCCTCGCAGGGCGGAGAGCCCCCCCGCGCCTCTCGAATTCCCGCAGTTCCTTCTGGAGGGGAGAGAGGCCACCTAATAAGCGGACATTGGCGAGGAGAGATGCCCTGAGTACCAGCTCTGCCTCCGGGGCCACAGACTACAGGGCGTCGGGGACTCATTGTGTACACCTGCTCCCTGACTATCACCGCGAGGGACCGGACCTAACCTGCGGAGGCAGCGGGGGGCCGGCGTCGGTGGGCGACGTACTGGGGGTCTCCTCCGGATTTCGCCTTTGGTGCTTGCACGCCGCGGCCACCGAGGAGCGGGAACTGGCACACGCTCCCTGAGCGCTACCTCGCCCCCACGGACGCCGAACTGGGCACACGCTGCAGGCGGGGGTGCGGAGACGACATCACCCGGTGGCCCCAAGGGTCAAGACAGTGAGAAGTGCTAGATGCTACCCAGAGGAGGGCGTTGAGGAGCAATGTCCTGGGTATCTAGAAACTGCAGTTGAGCTGGGGCCCTTAATGAGTGACCGCAACTGACCCCGAGCGTACCGACCCACCTGCACCTACTAAGTGTGAGCCGATTACCTTGCAGACGCACCTGCCAGTTACCATCGGCGTTGGAAAGGCCCTGGAATACGGACAGTAACGCAAGATGGGGAAGCCCAAGGGCCCGAAGGGCGAAGGGGGCCCTAGCTCGGAGGCTCCTGACGATGCATTACCGACCCCGCCGGACCTGCAGCAGATGCAGGACCGAATCCTGGAGGCTATTGCCGCCACAAAAGACACCCTACACCAGGACATAGCTCAGGTGGCCACGAGCCTGGGCCTACTGCGGGCGGACCACGGGAAAATGTCGGACAGGGTTAAGACCACAGAAGCTGCCCTGAAAGACCTGGTACCTGCGCATAAATCTGTGGAAGGCCGGCTGACGGAAGCACTGGACCGCATACAGTCCCTCGAGAGGCGAGCGGAGGATGCCGAAAACCGCAGCAGACGCAACAATGTACACCTTGTGGGCCTTCCTGAGAAAAAAGAGGGCCCTAATATTGTGGACTATCTGACTACCTGGCTGCAGATGGAAGTGGCGCCTGAAGGGCTTTCTCCTTTCTTCACCATTGAAAGAGCACACCGGGTACCAGCCAAACCGCCCAGCCCGGGACAATCACCTCGCCCAGTGGTAATTAAACTAATACACTACAAGGATAGAGACAAGTTGCTACAAAGGGCGAGAGAGGCGGGTCCCTTCCAAGTGGACAATTGCCGGGTGACGCTGTTCCCGGATTATACCTTCGAGACCCAGAAGCTGTGAGCCTCGTTCTTATCCATCAAAAAAGAACTGAGGACGGAGGGCCTGCAGTACTCGCTCCTCTTCCCGGCCAGACTGAGGGTGGTGGTGGATGAGAAATCCCTGTTCTTTCCTACTTCGGCGGAGGCATGGGCCTGGTGGGACACCTACAAAGCCGGTACGGACGGGGCGCGGATGAGAGAGGAAGAAGAGCGGCAACAATAACCACTGAGAAGATCTCGAAGGGTGCGAGGACGTAAGCGTAAGACTGGGAAACCAACGGTATCGCAGACGGAGAGTGAACGGAGGGCCGCACTACAGGCAGTTATTGACTTGTCGGGCACTGTTTTGACTCAATCCGAGAGGGCCTCGGGCTCGGAGGGCCGAGCAACGGACTCAGAAACGGAATTCTCGGAATTTGGCAGCACGAAAGGCCCGGAGGTCACGCCGCAAACCTCAGGGGAGATTGTCGAAGGCTGAGAGTGCTCTGCTGTCCCAGTACTACCCTTTGATGTTGGAACTTGGCAGAGACAGCGGCCGGAGCAGGCAGCTATTGGACAGTAATTTTGTGAGTAAAACTATATTGCGGGGCGGGGGAATGGGACTGAGGTTCAGGAACCCGTAGCCAGTTCGCGCCTCTTAGGGCCCATAAGGCCGCCGCAGTGAAGACTGCGGATTAGGTGGGTAAGAGGGCACGGTTGCTCACACATAGTTTGGATGGGAGCTGCTCTAGCAAAGTTAGGTCCTGTTCTGGCAGAGGGGGAGGGAGCCTGAGGCAGTTGGGGTAGCCCGAGGCACAGATAAGGGAGGGGAGAGGAGGGTTGTTCTTGCGGGGTGGAAGAAAAGTGTCATCACAAGTGCCTGGAGACGCGGTTATGTTGCAAAGTGTCACATTGCATGGGATAATGGCTAATACAGGAATGGTAAAGTGTGTGACTTGGAATGTGAGAGGGCTTCACACCATGACCAGACAGCACAAAGTACATGCGTATCTGGTCCGTTGGGGGGTCCATATTGCACTGCTGCAGGAGACACACCTGACGAAACAGGAGGGGATAGCGTTACAGCGCAGACGGAGAGGACACTTATTTAATACTACGTATTCGGCCTTTGCTAGGGGGGCCTTAATTTGGGTAAGGGTGGGCACCCTTTGCGAGGCTCTCTGGGGAACTGGCTAGCTACCTTGCAGGCCCTGTACTGTTGGGAGGGGACCTTAATTCGGTGGTGGATGTTGACCTAGATAGTTCGCACCCTCCCTTACACTCGTCCCCAGTGCGCAGACTAGCGAAGTGCAGGTCAGAGTGGCAGGAACAGTGGGAACTAACCGATGTTTGGCGCACACAGCACCCAATAGAGCGAGATTACTCATTCCACTCCGGTCTCCACGACCTCCACGTTCGTATTGATGCCTTCTTGTGCTCGTCGCTTGTACTCCCTGCAGTGGCCCGCACCGAATACCTGGCACGCACGGTCTCGGACCATAACCCCCTATTATTATTGCTTGACTGGATGACGGAAATTCCTAAGGTCCCGACATGGCAGCTTAGAGCAGACACACTATATGACCCACCATTCCGCGAGGCGTTAGGGAACAGAATCGATCAATATTTTATGGAGAATGAAGGTTCCACCGACTCCAGGGCCACGGAATGGGACGCCCTTAAAGTGGTGGTATGGGGACATTGCATCGGAAAATTCGCAGGGGCCCGCAAAACGCTGCTAGATGACTTAGGTAGGGCAGAAAGCAAGCTCCGGGAGGTTGAACTGGCGCGCCCTGACCGGCCTGAGCTCCAGGGGGACCTCTGCGTGGCGAGAGAAGCGGTGGCGGTAGAACTGGAACGCCTTCGCAGTTATGACTACAAGACTTATTTGGTGAAAACGCACGCTGAGGGAGATAAGGCGGGGACCCTGTTGGCTTGGCTTGCCAACCCCCCCTAGACGCAGTCACCCGATCCTGGCCATATCAGAGGGGGAAGGCCGCATGCGTACCACGCAATCGGCGATCCTTGATAGCTTTAGATCCTACTATGAAAAGCTATACAAGAGTGAGCTCGGTGACAAAGAGAGGGATATAGATGCCTTCCTAGCAGACCTGCAACTACCGCGGCTAGAACAGGCCTAAGCGAATGCCTTGGGTGGCCCAATAGAACTGGCTGAAATCAGGGGAGCGGTGAAGCATATGGCCCATAATAAGACCCCAGGCCTGGACGGACTGCCGATTGAGTTTTATGAGCGATACATAGACCAGCTAGCCCGCGGCTCCAAACCATCTATAACGAGGCTAAGGACAAGGGGTGGCTACCATGCTCCTTGCGTGAAGCCCTAACTATCCCCCTGTTGAAACCACGGAGGGAGAGCACCGACACTGCGTCCTACCGGCCGCTGTCAATGTTGACTACCGACTATAAGATTCTGTGCACAGTGCTAGCGTCCAGACTACTGCAATACATGCAGGCACTGGTCTATAAGGACCAATCCGGGTTTATTCCCAAGCGCAACACCACCCACAATATCAGGAGATTGACCCGTTTATTGGACAGTCCACCGCTGGAGGCTAGAGCTCCCCTGGTGCTAGCGGTTGACATAGAAAAGGCTTTTGACAGCCTGGAGTGGGAATACCTCTATAGGGTGCTGCGGTGCTTTGGGCTCGGAGAGGGCTACATACGATGTACAAAAGTACTGTACACTGAGGCGAGAGCAAGAGGGAGGATAGGCGCCCTGATATCAGACCAATTCGAAGTGCTCCGCAGCACCAGGCAGGGGTGCGCGCTGTCCCTGCTGCTGTTTGCCCTAGCAGTGGAACCTCTTGCGGCGATGGCTAGGAAGGGTGACTACTATGAGGGCCTAGCTCAGGGGGGAACTCGCCACTTTATCTCGCTGTACGCGGATGACCTCCTCCTCTTTCTGGAGGATGCCAATGACGCTATGGCGGGAGCGGAAAGACTCCTCGAGCGCTTCGGTGAGATATCTGGCCTAAGAGTTAACTGGGCCAAGACCTGCCTGTTCCCTCTACGTAAACACGAGCTCCAGCCCTTCCTCCGGCCACTACTTAGATGGGAGCCTGACTGCTTAGAGTATCTAGGAGTACATATATACCATGAAAAGGCGGATATGCTGGGGGGAAATGTGGGACGCTGTCTCCGTGCTTTGAAAGGCAATATGACCGCCTGGGCTACTCTCCCGTTATCAATAACGGGCCGCATATCCCTGCTCAAGATGATAGCCTTACCCTAATTGCTATATTACTTCCGGATCTTGCCTGTTTGGGTGCCAGCTGCGATCTTTCGACAGCTGCGTTCAATGATCATCTCCTTTTTGTGGGGCATGGGCAGGCGCAGAATTGCACTGTCCACGCTGACCCGCCCGAAGGACGAGGGAGGCCTAGCGGTCCCAGACTTCGAACTCTACTACCTGGCGGCCCAGCTCCAGACCCTAACGCAAGAAATCGCGAGGGTGTATCGCGGCCCCGAGCAGGAACGAGACAGCGGCACCCCCGACACGTGCTAGCCTTTATAGCCCTACGGCAGAGATTACCACTCAGGGACCTATCCTTGGAGGAGAGAACTTTCCGCCTGTGCTGGAACCGATCATTGAGGCGTGCAGGGATTAAACACCCATACGCGCCCGTGATCCCTCTCGGCATGATAACAGCACTTCCACACGGGGGAGATTGGTCGCACTTGCAGGGCTGGGAGGAGGCAGGATTACAGGTGGTGGGGGACTTATTCGAAGATGGGACACTGGCTCTGTATCAGACGCTACAGGAGCGTTATGACCTTCCACGAGGCGACTGCCTATTGCATGCAGCAGTGGTGCGAGCCATACAGGCTCACTGGGGTAAGGGGATCGAGGAGCCGCCGACAGCGCAGGCCTGCCAGTACACTATGATGTCGGAAGGCACCTATAAGGCGGTCACATGCCTTTACTCGAGAATGTTGAGGGAAACCCTGCAGCCGCTGACCACTCTGAAGGTCAAATGGGTATTGGATCTGCAGACAGAGATCCCTGAAACCACGTGGATGCAACTGGTGGGACGTGCTAGAAAGAGCACGAGGAACGCACGTTTCCAGCTAATCCACTTTTATTTTCTCCATAGGGCCTACCTTACCCCGAGCAAAATACAGAAATACTTCGGAGCGGAGGAGGCCGCTTGCGCGCGCTGTAATACATTAGGGGTGGGATCTGACACACATGCTCAGGGATTGCCCTCACTTACAGGACTACTGGAAGGAAATTGGCGACACCTTGAACGAAGCAGCAGACAGGGACCTCAATTATACTACGGTCGTCATTATTCTGCACTGGTTCCCGCACACACCCAAAAATAAGATGTCGAGCAGGTTCATCGATATGGGCCTCCTCTTGGCCAAACGAGAAGTAACAAAGGGGTGGAAGTCGAAGACAGGCCCAACTCATCGGAGATGGCTCACTGAGTTCTTGAAATGGGCAACAAGCGAGAACGCGATTAGATACCAGTTAGCACGTAGAAGGGCAGACGAGAGGGCCTTGGAGGCGGCAATGGAGTGGGAACTCTTAGTGCAGGCACTGCGAGATAGCATGATAGAAGAGGAGGAGGACGAAAGGGAAGCTCCGACTGACGCCACCGACATACATATAGTGACAGCACCCTCACCAGTCACACTCACTCAGTAGATGATTAAGACCTCCTGCTTGCAGTCATACAGACCCACATTCTTGGCCGGGAGCGCATGATGACACTTGGGGGGAGGGGGGATCTGAAGGGAACGGGGGGGACTCTTATTACCAGTAGTATAGTTGAGACAATCATTTATAAGGCACCACTGGAGGGGGGGTGGGTAGGGTTAACAAAAATTAAAAGCAGACGGTGGACCTCCCCAAATGCCCTGCACAGCGACTGCCGATTGCGAGGAATTCCCTGATTTATGATTTTTGCCGCCCAACCCAGGGTTGTGGGCTGAAAGGCTGTGTACAATATGCGGGTACATGATTTTGGGAGGGAGATTTTCACATTAATGATACTTCGCCTGATTGAAATACTATGTAATTGGTTCTGCAATAAAAACGGTTTACAAAAAAAAAAAAGGACACCTCTAGCTGTTTGAGAAGATGAAACTTACTCATTTTATGTAGGGGGAGGTGTATTGTGATGATTTTAATTAATCAACCAATAAACATTAAACTTGTGAAACTTGTGTATAAAAGTGGGATACAAACTACCTCACTTTGTTCCATTTCCATATCCTTTGTGACCAAGGAAGGGTGTCCTCCTCAGAGTACTAGAAGAACTGCTGTGTGTCCAGCACTGGTGTTTGTCTGACAGCCAGTCCCACGGAGTGGGGGAAATCACTTTAAGTATGCACTTTCTGCTGGGGGAGTTTGGGGTCTGCCTAGTGCCTAGAAGCCTGCCATCTGTACGAGGGGAAAGAGTCTGTCTGGCCTTTCAGAAGGTAAGACTGTACATTGGAACACCCAGAGAAAACAAACTACCTGAAAGTGAAGCTAGGAGTGATCCATGTTGCAGATTGTCTCCCAGTCTCTCTGTGGTTCCTGTCAAAAACCGTGAAAAAGTCTACAAGCTCCTGCACATTGGGGGCTGCATTGGCCGTCGTCTTTGCATTGGCCCAGGAATGGGGCCACAACTGCTGAACCAGTGCCTGTATGCTGGTCAAGGACCACTTAATGACAAAGAAGTAACTAGTCGAGCGTGAAGGATTAATAGACAGAATTCCTTCTCCACCAGGTGGATAAATTGAGCAAACGTGTGAACTGATTGTGCATTTGACTTGTGAGGTTCTAAACTCTGCATCTGGCCTTATTAATCCTTCCACCATAAATTGATGGCAGCCAGTTATATCAGGAGTCACATAGAAGGGAGATAGAAAAGAGGGAGATAAGGGGCATACAGGCACATGCATTAATGTTGGCTTTTGCGATTTCTTAATTGCGATTTTTAAGGAATTGCAAAGCCTATGCATGTAGAAATCGCTTAAAAAATAGCGATTTCTAAACATTACTTAATTGCGACTCGCAAATTGCGAGTTGCAATTAAGGAATACCTCCCCATTTATTGCTCTGGGCCTAGAGGCCCATAGGAACGAATGGGAAGACATTCTCAATTTGCGATTCTCAATTAGAGAATCGCAAATTGAGAATTCAATTTCTAGGGTGCCAGGGCATCAAAAGGACACCCTGTTGCACCCCTGAAATCTGCATGTGAGTACATCTTGCACGCATACATGCCCCAAGGGCATGTGTGTGTGTAAAATGGAACTTTGAAAAATGCACTTCAGTGCATTTTTTAAAGTTTTTGCAAATTACCATGAAGTTCAACTTCATGGTGATTTGCACCCCCTAGTAGTGAAATCGCTACTTCAAAGTGGTTCTTGCATTGCATTTAGGGAATCGCAAAATGCGATTCCTTAAATGCAATCACAATTTGAGAACTCGCAAATAATTGCAAATTCTAAAATTGCGAGGGCCTTGACCCTTGATGCATCGCAAAAGCTAATTTTGCGATCGCAAACGTCTGATTTTTGCGAAACGCTCTGTTTGTGATCTCAAAAGGCTTTGATGCTTTGATGCATGTGCTGCAAGAGAGTCGTGACTAGAATCACTACCCTGTATACTGGATTGAATAGTGTAAAATCTGTACTGCTGTGAGGCTAAAAAGTGCTTTCTTTTAAAGAAAGAAAAGCTTTGGGTTGGACACAGAAGTTAATGTATCTGTTAGGTATAGGGCTACACTGACGCTAGAGAAATACAAGTAGCAGAAAATATCTTTCTACGGAAATTATTGTCGCTTCCAGTTTGTGCTGCTAATTTTAATGTACATGAGGACTTAGGAGTTGGCTACATTCAAGACCAGATTGCTGTCGCACCTTTATTAAACTGGTTAAGAATTTGGGCTCATAAACCGCCTAATTTGAATCAAGATATAATCAAAGATTGCATGTCCCTAGATAGAGCCTTGGATATTCCTTGGCTCAGATATGTAAAAACCCAAATGGCTATCTTAGGTAGCCCAGACCTGTGTACAAACCCTAGGGCGTTGAGTAAGGTGGCTATTAAAGCCATCAAACTCCAGTTCTTAAACAGGTCTATGTTAACAAGGTAACAAGATGAGTTGGTCAAACCCTCAGTTAGAAGTTTTGCAATCCTAAGTTCTGGGAGGGAAATCCAGCCGTACTTAACATATATAAACAAACCATTTCATTTGTTTATATTGAAAAGATTTAAGTACAATATGCTTTCATGGCTACTTTCTTTCCCAAAGGGCTTTTTGAAGGAGGGGGCCCTTGGTCCATGCCCCTGTGATAACTTTTCGGACCACAACACCTTACATATGATTTTCTTTTGCGATTTTTATGTTACTATACGCAAGAAATTCATATTGCCATTGTTAAAGGGCTGTAACTTTGAAGAGGTCAGGCCAGCTATGACATATCTGCAAAGTCTGAGGTCCCCGATGGTATGTTTTGGAGTGGCTAGTTATATCACTGGGGCAATTAGACGAAGAAATAAGATGTAGCTATTACGATATGAGCCTTCTATTTTTGCACATGTGGTGACTTCATGATTAAGGAGCATTTATGACATGAATTTTCATTGTCATGTAGTTTTAAAAATGTAAATTCAGTGGGTGACAATCCTTTTAATTATTTATTGAATGTCAAGTATTATGTTTGTAAGGGACAAGTTACTTGAATGGTCTTCTCTTAATAACTATGAAACATGTATGTTGGTATTAATTGTATTGTATGTATATAGTGAATATTATTTTGACCTTTGTGTGGAACTGTGCTTTGATGGTTTTAAAAGCTTTTTAACCGATTAAAGCTTTATTGAAACTGAAACTGTATCTGTTAGGTGATTGTTGAGATCGGAACTCATGTCCCCAGACTACCCTCTAACAAGACTGTGACTGTTCGTCCTCCTTACAGAGAGTGAGAGTGAAAGGGGATGCACGTGGGCCAGTTTGCATAGCCATAAATAGAAAGGACTCCAGGACACTAGGGGCAAAGGTCCTTGACCTTCATGGTTAAGGCCCACTTGCCCCTAAATGCAATTGCCCCCCCTCCCCCCCCCCCCCCGAATGGTGTCTGTCAGTTTACATACTATTTCCATCACACAAACTACGAATAGCGATGTGTGACCCCATCATAACATTTAAAAAACATGCTTAAAAGGAGCTGGAGAGGAGGGCAGTGAAGAAAACCCTCTTAAAATGCTTGATTAAGACGACTGCTGGCAGGAAAACAAAGAGGGGATTTTACGATCGAGATCAGCTAACAACAGAACAAATTATTTGTCTCATCAGGCTTCCTTCTTCCAAAAAATGTAGCTGCCTTTGGAACAACATTTTGTGGAAAATAAATGCCACGGTACCCACAATTGTGGATCAGCTAAAAAACTGCTAGCATGAAAGAAGCATGTACAAAAGTAAAGATGGCCCAAAACAGAAAAGCACCACCTTCAACATGTGGGGGACCTGAGATCCACAAACACTTCACTGCAACCGAGGAGCGGGTGGCTGTTGTAATCACACTAGTGTTCGTCTGCAGACATTAAGGCAAGTACACTGTAGACCTTTCAGTGGTAAGCAATGCAAGATACAATTGTGCAACCTAGAGCCTTCATGTTCAGATATGTGAGTGTAATTTCCAGTTCCTGTTCAATAGCCTATCCTCACACATGTATAACACATTCCCTCCAAATGTACGATCCAGCACCTGGAATGGGAACACACATTACAATGAAAGGGGGGGTGTAGGAGAGATGCTATTGGCTCTGAAGTTAGTGCTAAGAGCCATGTAAAATATGACATTAAGAAGGACTGACCTATGACTACTCGGGATATTATGCAGTAAAACAGGGTTCTCCAATGTCAGTCCTGCAGGACTGGATCAATGCCAGATTTTCATGATAACTACATTTATCTAAATGTGAGTATGGTAAAAATCTGGCATCGATCCGGCCCTCCAGGACCGACATTGGAGAACCCTGCTGTAAAGTCAATTTATGTATAACTCTTTTTGTCCATGTAATCCTAATACCTTAATACTCATAGTTCTACATCCACTTTGTGCAATTAAGGAACTGCTTGTGGAGGAGGTGTTTGCCTTTGGACTCAATGTGAACATTTTCCCTGACTCTGATCACTGCTCGCCGGACCCGCTTCGCGGGTCCTGCTTCGGCAGTTCGAGGTGGGTGTTTGCTCGTGTTTGGAGCGGAGCAACAAGGGCAAGGAAAGAACACCAACAGGGCTGCGAGCAGTGAAGCAGGGACTCCGTATCCCAGGAGTCCCTGCACTGACCATCAACACACCTGGTCTGCTCTCCCTGCTGCCACGCCCCCGCCCTCTCCTCACCCTTCATAACAGGATTAGTATACCGCTGCGCGGGAGCGTCCCGGTAGAAGCCCGGGACAAGGGCGCGACCGTCTGTGGCCGTCCGGGGCTGGCCAAGGCTGGGCTCGGACACCCCCTGTCATCTGCTACTCCAGGTTGTAAGGGCTGGATTCTGTCAGGCTTAGTGTGTTGCTATACCCCAATTGTTACTACCAATGTCTACACGCTCGGGGAAAATCTTGAGGGGAGGAGGAGAGGCGGGGCCCAGTACCATTATAGGAACCATGGACCAGTTCATCACACGGGTAGCTGCAGTTATTGAGAAAGAGATTGTAATGACAGAGCGCCGCCTTTCCCAAGAACAGCTTCCGCCAAAGCGCTCTTCTCTTGGCTTGTTAGCCCAGGCTAAGTCACCAGTATGCAGCTCTGGCTCCCTCAACCCCACACCACACCAATCTGACCAGTTAAGAATTGCCTCTTTGAGGGACAGTATTGATAGGCTGGAGAACCTGGTAGCGCAACCCATCCCCGCTCCCGTTGCGGGTAGTGAACTAGACTGTGTTCCCAGGAAGCTCCAGCACCCTCACCACGCCCGGCATCCTCTCCTAGTGGTTCTGGTTCTCCATTGGCCTTACCGGTGATGGAAACCAAGAACCCTTCTCGCACCAAAAGGAAAAGGATTACTAGTCCGCGTAAAGGTAGTTTCTTTAAATTATATAAGAGATCGAAGAAGCTTGGAGGTAGGGGTACAGGAAACGCAATGGTGGAGGGTTAGTTAAGGACAACAACGATATTGAAAACAGGGGCAACCATCCCGGTACTAAAGTTAATGAAGCATGTGTAGCCGCCCCCCAAATTGTCAACTGGGTGCCAGCCATGACCCGATAACACTGGCTCAAATCGAAAACATGATGAACACACTACTGTCACCGATAGTTGACAGAATAAGGTGGCTAGGGGAAAGGGTGGACAGGTTTGAACAGACAACCCTGGATAACTTCTTCTCGTTGAAAACCCTTATCAAATTGCACTCTAGGATGAGGGAGGATGGTCAGGGAGGGGTAGCTGGTAACTGGGTAATCCCGGATTCCCCGCAGTCAACTCCCACAACAACAACATCCACAGCAAACACAGTAATTCTACAAGCGTCTGAAAATGCTCCTGCAGTCTGTGTTGTGGATACCTCAGTGAGTACTACCCTGACTGCCCATGCACCCACGAGTATCCCCAAACCCCCTGAAACCCAGGTGAAGAAGCCTACTAAGGCCAAGCCGCCGGTAGGCAATAACACGAGCACATCGAAGGGGAAGGGTTTTGGTAAGGGTCCTGATCGGGTACGTCCTGTCCCAACTTCCACTACTATATCTGGGACCACCAAACCAGAAGGGTCTGTGCTAAAAACCGCCCCAAAGTGCCCCCCGGTTAATCTGCCCCCTGATTGTCATCCCTATGTTGCCATCCTTACAAATGTACCAATCTTGAAGGATGGACAATACGAATCCCACCAAACACTTAAAAATAAAACCTTACACTGGCTAAAAACCCACAGACCACTTCCCAGGAGTGTTGACGGGCTGATCCTGGGAGTAAGAAGAGTAGGGTGGGTGGGGTATGGCAAAAAGCAATTTGAAGGGGATTGTGTGATAGTTAATTTCAGAGACAGTAGGTAGCACAAGTTATTTGTAACCAGAGGGATACAAATGGGGGTCCCGGCATTGGCGTAGTAGACCTGACCTATTTTTATCCTAGGCCTGCTGCAATCTCCATTTGTCCATATCCTGACGGGGAATGGAGTAGTGGTCTATCTCACTTTGGTAAACAAGTGGGTCCTCAGTTCCACCCATGTGCTATATGGCCTGGATTGGAATGGAGCCCTCCTGAATATTGAACCGACATCCATAATGGGGAGGCTACCCGGGCACAGAGCATGGGTAAAGTTGGTGCAGCCCTTAAAGCATCAGTAGTGGGTAACATCCTGGTCGACAGTCCAATGCCACCTATTATTGTACTTGGAGATAACGCGTCCCATGGGAGATCAAGCAGGGGCAGCGAAACAGGAAGCCAGGATCAGTTGAAGGGTAGAGATGGCCCCGTATCCCGCGGCGAGAGAGCTGCGGCGGATCCAGTCCTAAAGATTTGCAGGTGGAACGTCGCAGGTATTGAGAGGAGGTTTGGCCTGCCAGATTGGAATACCCTTGTGGAGGGTTATTCCATCTGTATTTTCCAGGAAACCTGGTGCAGGGGGCCTTGTCACAAGGTGGGTTACTCAACCCACTTTGTCCCAGCTGTTCCTTCGGTCACAGGGAAGGGACGCCCTTCGGGTGGTGGTCTCCTTATCTGGGTTGGAACTTCCCTAGAGTGCAAGGTGGAGGAGCATCCTACTAACTCTCCCGACCTCCTTAACATCACCCTAAAGAACTCTAGGGGTGTCCTGCTTTTGGACATCTTTAACATCTACGCTAGAGGAGCAAAGGGTGGTACGCAATCGGCCACCATTGCTCTCCTAGAGGATCTCCTTAGGCAGCGCGCCCCTGGATCCCACATCTTGGTGCGGGTGACCTTAACTGCACGTTTGAGCCCCTCGATACAGATGATGTATTAGGCACAGAAGAGGAGGACTCAAGGCGGGGGATTCCCGCTCTGTCCTTGCCCCCCATCAAGAGAGACTCAAGTGGCTCTACAGATTAACTCCCTTAATATGGAGTTTGACTTGAGGGCAGTCAATGGGAGGTCTAAATCAGATTTGAAAGGGGCCCATACTTACAACAGGCCAAATCAGACATCAAGAATAGATTACATCCTTCTTGATGTACGTTTATGGGGTGACTTAAGGGATATGGAGATTGTTTCGACTATTGAGAGTGATCACAATCTCCTCTCTCTTGTTCTCTCTCCCCAGTGGCTTAAGGGAAGGAAGAAATCCCTCCCCCATATGGCCCCCAATCCCCAGGCAGTTGATATCTCTAACTGTGGTCGACGGTTGAAGTGGGCTAAATTTACCTTATCCCCAGAGAATGTTGCAGCCGTAGGGTGTCTCCTGCTTGCAGCTTCGAACAAACTAGACCTGTCTTCTCAAGTTTCTGGAGAGGTCTCGTTGACCTTCTGCAACCTAACTAGGGAATTAAGTAATTTATTTACTCTTCCTGGTGGGTCCATGGGAGCTCACAATAGGGAGCGACCACTTACCAAACAGGGTTGGTATACAAAGAAATGTAGGGCTATGAAAAAAGCCTTGGTGGGAGCAGTCAAATCTAAATCCCAAGTAGCTACCAGGCTTGCAAGGAAGGATTATTATCGGACATTGAAGGCAGCGAAAAATGAGTGGGAGGAAAAGTTCTGTGCGGACCTCTTGGCAGCTAGCATAGGAAGGGATGCTAGGGGTTTCTGGAGCCTGGTCAGGAATAGGGATAGGCCGGTAGCCACGTTGGTTACATGTAACATTCCAGGCCAGAGTTGGTACAACCACTTTGAAGCCTTGTATTCCTTACCTGGCGGGGCCAACGGTGATACTCCATCCATGGTGGTCGAGGCAATGGTTGACCTCCCCAATGCCTTCACCGCTAGGGAGGTCAAAACTGTAATAAAGACCCTGGTCCCACTAAAAGCTGCAGTACCAGATGGGATTCTTGGCGACCTGATACGAGCCTTTCCCAAGGAATGGGGTAAGCTGGTCGCCTCCCTACTGAACGCAATTCTGGGGGGAGGTCCTGTACCCGACTCCTGGAAAGGAGCGGAGGTTGTCCCGATTTTTAAAAAGGGGTGTCGGGACAGCCCTGCCAACTATAGGCCCATAAGCCTCATAGACTCTTCCCAGAAGGTGGCAGGGAAGGCGATCCTGGGGAGGCTTCTCCAATGGGTAGATGATAATAAGATCTTGTCAGACCTTCAGGCGGGTTTCCGGTCGGGAACTGGAACTATCGAACAGGCCTTCAGACTAATGCTCCTGCATTGGAAGGTGGTGGTGCTGGGCAAGGGCAGTCTTTATCTGGCCTTTATAGACCTGAAGACTGCCTTTGACCTGGTACCTAGGGAGGAATTGTGGAGGGTCCTGCAGACCATGGGGTTGCCCCCCTACCTACTGTTGCTCCTAACCAAACTACACTCAGGGAACTAGGCACAGGTGCGGTGGGGCACGGGGGGGGAAAAGACTGATAGGATCCCGGTGTGCAGGAGAGTCCGCCAGGGATGTGTGCTAGCCCCCACCCTATTCTCCCTGTATGTGAATGGGGTGGTGGAGTATTTACAACAAGAACCGGCCGATGCAGCCTCCCTGGCGGGCATCCGGATCCCTACTCTGCTTTTTGCGAATGATACTCTCCTCATTTCTAAGACCCTCCAAGGTCTGCAAAAGCTTCTTGACCGCTTCTAGGAGTTCTGTTCCCTGAGGGGATTAGTGATCAATATCGATAAAACCAAATATTTGGTCATGAATCCCCCCAGGAAACTAGGGCGCCCACTGGTGCTGAATAACTATCCACTGGAGAAAGTAGCAGAGTTTGACTACCTGGGAATCCGGCTTAGTGACTCCATGAGCTGGTCCCTGCACATTAACAAAATGTTACTCAGCCATAAAAGATTGGGTGGCGCGTTACTTAGGGAACACTGTTCTTCCCCCAAACATTGTATGGCCCCTGTTATCGACATATATAAAGCTAGAGGGGCCACCGCTGCACTATATGGGGCTGAGCTGTGGGGTACTTGTAAATTGGAGGTAATAGCCAAAGCGGAGAGCAAATATTTGAAAGACCTAATGGCTCTCCCTTTGAGCACACCCACAGTCCCAGTATTACTAGACTTGGGATGCAGACCGATTGAATATCAGGCACGATTCCGTCCCCTGTTGTTATGGGCTTGTTTGTGGAGGGTCCCAGAACTCGCCTCATATGCTAAGGGCCTGTCTGAGGTGATGGCCATGGGGGGTTGGCATAAGATAAAGTGGTTGAGGGATGTCAAAAGCCTTTTGGGGGAGTTGGGATTGGGCGAAGCATGGGTTACTCGCTCCGCCCCACCCAAAGCCACCCTAAAGAAATTGTACTGGGACTGGGTCTCTTCTAAACTTATTAGCAACCCACAACACTGTAATTCCACCGCAGCTTTCTTACGAATCAAAGACGTGGTGGCTTACGAACCCTATCTTGATTTGATTTCCATCGCATTTGATAGGGCTCTGTACTTTAGGTTTAGGGTGGGAACCCTACCAGTAGGCTATTTGACATCGAGATGGAAATCTACCTCCCAGCACTACCCCTATTGTGCCCTATGTTCCTCGAGGGTGGAGACGGTTGCCAACATCTTTTTTGAATGCCCAGGCTATTGCAACCCGAAAACGCTGGCTCAAACCTGTGTGCAGGGCCAATATTCAGTGGCCCTACGTATTTTACTAACAGATACCACCCCCCTTGTAGTTTGTGGCGTTTCAAAATTTTTAAAATGGTCTTGTTTGATCCGATCAAATAGGCTTTCTGTATCCATTTAATTTCTTTTTTAACTGTACATACTAATCAAATTATTTTTAATTGTACATATTACAATGTTTTATTGTCTTTTTTATTTCATGGATGTATACCTATGTATATTTGTTGTATATCTTTTTTAAATTCTATTGTATGTACTGCTTTTAAGATATTTTTATGTATCGAAATAAATCATATCAACCAACCAACCAACATCCAATTGTACTTACTAGCCCATAAACCAGCCATCACAAATTGAACAAACATGAAAGAGATCTGCCACATACTGCTGATCAATATGAGGACTTTAATCCAGCCGTCCACTGCTGATCCCAACCAGCTACATACTATGACTGCTTCTTTACATCTCACAATTATATTCAGATATGGGATGATGGTAGCAAAGTCCATACCAGCATAACTGATTATGACTCTCTCCAACCATGTCTGCTCGGGACCACAAACCTTTTGCTCAGTATTAGATTGGACAGCCAGTGCGGTAACTAGCTAAGTAGACTAAGAGAATAAGAAATATTATAAATGAACCTGTAGAGCTTCTCAAAGCTGCCAGCTTACTGAAAACCATAAACTGCAGTCTATCCTTCAGGCATCTTAAATCCGCTATACTGCTAAGCTCTCCGTCACATAGCATGCTAACCGCACCTTGGAGGTCATTAAGCGCAAAATGGAAACGCTTACTACATAAGATCAAAAACAATGTAAAGACGGCACTTCCAACTTCCAACCACACACCTTACATGGTGTACTTGTTGTCTTAGGGAGCAAGCACTTCAGTGCCCCACACAGGGATGCTAAGTGGTATATAAATGTTGCAATACAATACAATATACAGTGTGACACACAAGTGCAATTTATGTCAATGTCAGTGTAAGGTACAGAGAAGTGACATTGCTGTCTGTGCAGTAAGTCAGTAGAATGTGTTAAAATATGAAGTGCACGATTTATAAACTAGATTTAGTAGTATGTAATGTAGTTCTATATTAGTACAAAATGGAATTCACAAAGCTGTGGCTGGATATATTTGCTTATTTGTTTGTGGTAAATGTGGAGGGCAAGGAAATGGGGAAATTAAGGCAGGAATTTAGGAAGCCTCAAGCCACAAACCAGAAAGAGTAGCTCTATTCACAAACTACACTTCTGAGGTTACCACTGCCCTAAAGATGTAAAAAATAGTTGTGAATGTAGACCAGTCCAGCTTTGGAGCAAATTAAGCACCATACATGGCCACTTACTGGCTCTGTAAAACACTCCAAAATTCTTTAACAAAAAAAAAAAATCTTTAACAAAACACTCCAAAACAAAACAATGGTGGCAGAGAAATTAAACAACACCCATCAGGAAATCATGCTAAAAATTAAATAAATTATTGTGACCTTCAAATAATTACATATATTTTAAGGTTTAAACATCATTGATAATTGCAGTTTCATTATTTTATAATTTTAAACTGTAATAGTAAATGTATTTAAAAAGTAATTCAACTTTTCTTTAATACATGGAAAATAATAAGAATTTATTTCACAAATATTCTTTAACAAACTCCACTACTTATTAAATACAAAATACAAATGTTACTAAGCGTGGCATTTTCTGAAATTAGTACCTAATAATTATTTATAAATTACATTAAAATAGTTAAATGACTTATATTATATATATTTCAGGAGTTAGAGCCTGAATTAAATGTTGGTGGATCGGCTCCCATTGTTGCTTTGGCGGCAATTTCATTACTCGCCTACTTGGCAGTCCGCCCGTCCGATTTAGATGAGAGAGGGGTTAAGAAAGAAATACCGCTTGAGTCCCGCTGACTCCGCCAGAATAATTTGGCCACCTTGAAGATGTCAGAGGCAGAAACAGCTGTTGGTGAAAGTGCATCCAGGATTCCCACTGTGCTAATTAAGATGTGCATTTCCGTCAAGGTAATGGTGGCCGGAAAACGTCCTACTTCGAGTTGGAAGATTCGAAGGAAAAGAGGTAAAAGTGTACCTTATTCCCTATTTCCAACATCCGTGTCATTCTTGTACCCCATTTTCCAGGTCCCTTCTTTTCTTGCAACAATGAGACCACAACGCCAATACACTCCAGTGTTGCCGGGATCAAAGGTAAGTTTTATTACACTTGTCACAATATGCATGAAGGTTGTGTGTATGTTGTTTGTGTGGCATGCAATATGTAACAAAAAAGGCCAAAACACATTATCAACAAATGTTTATTTTGGAAAACACAACAGATGTGTATATTGACATATAAAAAAAGAGTACTTCTTACCTGTCTGTGTTCCACCAGGAAGCCTTGCCCTCATAAAACCGCTGCCAGGAGACCGCCAGCACAACCAAGACATTAAATCGACTCACTGCAAACCTTCCACCATGATGGCGGCGGAGTACTGGCAGCCAGCAGGGAAGACCACCGACACAGCAGTTTCCCAATCTCTTGCTGCTACATCTAAACAGGGTAGGCGGAATGCCATCAACTTGACGGAGTACTTGGGACCGCCTGCGCTGCCGGATGGTCATGGTCCCGCCAAGATCTAAATCAGGCCCTTATTCTGATGTAACCATTACATTTATTAGGTCTGGCTTAATAATAACAATTTTAATAAATATTTTAAATTAATTTACAGTTCTATTATACATGATTTTTTTATAAAAGAATAATAAACTTAAATAATTTTCCCTATACTTTACCACAGGGAGTTCTTCACCACAGTGGCTGAGATCTTCACCTTGGTCTGCAAAGTTATGACCAATAGCTTTACAGTTGTACATTTTTCATAGGAGACACCACCCACTTATTTGAGAGGGTGGAGACTAAGCGTGGGCGTAAAAGCCGTTTTTTTCACGAAATGTGCGGATTTTTGGCAAATTCGCAATCCGCGAGTCGCGCAAATTTGCCCAAAAATCCGCAAATTCATAAGCTGCGGATTTTTTTGCTTGGTCACGCTTGAAAAATACAATATCGCACGCGCTTCGTTGACTTACCGTGATTCTGAGTCCGCCGAGTTGTTTTTCTCCCGGTTTGCGTGTGCTGCGCCATTTTGGAACTTGCTGTGTGATCGAGCGAGAGTTTTTCGACCGCGATTACGTCATCGCGGCCCACCATCTTGCACAGCGAGAGTTTGACAGCGCGAGTACATCATAAGGGGCCGCGATAACGCATCGCGAGAGTAAACATTGCCGAACACGTAGATGCGGCGCGCAGCTGACTTCCTGAGGGAGATTTGAACAGCTTGCTTTCCCGAAATTGCAAAAATTGCAATTCTGCACAAGAAATCCACCGCAGGCAGCATAAAACTTCTGAAAATTATGATTTTGATCAGAATAACTCCTCAGATTGACATTTGGCTGCACTTTTTGGTGCAAGGAATCCATTTTTTGGTGGGGGGTGGGAGGAAGGAAGTGCCCCAGAGCCTCCAACTTCCTGTTCCTGTCCAGCAGGTTCCTCCCAGCGCTTTGTCCATGTCCTGGTCACTTTTGATTCGGATCTGGAGCTGGAAGGATTACTTTTTGTGGCTGCTGCTGGATATTTGTATTTGAGGACTTTTTGGACTTTGGAGTTTGGATCACATTTGGACTTGAGATTTTACAAGTAAGTTGGAGTTGTTTGTTTGGGGCATTGCAGTTGCTGCAACTACAGTTTTAAAACGTTTTTCACAACTTTGCAAAAATATATATTGTGGGTAGCCACAGTATCCAGTAGGCCCAGGGTTAGTCATGGGTGCCTGATACAACTGTTTCTGTGATTGTTTTTTAACTTAATTCTCATTTATGTCATGGAATTTTAGCTCACTGTTATATGTTGTTTTTAAAAAAAAAAAAAATTGGGGTGCCTGTAAAACCTCACTAGCCAGTAGGCCCAGGGGTAGTGAGTGGTGCATGGACCAAGTCTTTTTGTGGGGTGTCTTTAATTTAGACATCATTGAGGGCATGAATGGCATTGGATTGTGGTGATTTTTGTGTGTTTTTTTACTTTTTGGGGTGTTGTTGGGGCCTGGTCCAGGCAGGGCCTGGCCATGTGGCTGGGGGTCAAGGGGCCATTTTGAAGCCAGGCAGTGTGCTTTGAGGCATAGGCCTGCACCGAGCCTGCCCTGCTTTCACCCATTATGCCCAGGGGTAGTGAGTGGTGCATGGACCAAGGCTTTGTGTGGGGCCTCTTGAGTTTAAACATCATTGAGGGCATGGATTGCATTGGATTGTGGTGACTTTTGTGTGTTTTTTGACTTTTTGGGGTGTTGTTGGGGCCTGGTCATGTGGGTGGGGGCCATGTGGTAGGGGGTCAAGGGGCCATTTTGAAGCCAGGCCGTGTGCTTTGAGTCATAGGCCTGCACCCAGCCTGCCCTGCTTTCACCCATTATGCCCGGGGGTAGTGAGTGGTGCATGGACCAAGGCTTTGTGTGGGGCCTCTTGAATTTAAACATCATTGAGGGCATGGATGGCATTGGATTGTGGTGATTTTTGTGTGTTTTTTCCCGACTTTTTGGGGTGTTGTTGGGGCCTGGCCATGTGGGTGGGGGCCATTTTGAGGCCTGGTCCAGGCAGGGCCTGGCCATGTGGCTGGGTGTCAAGGGGCCATTTTGAAGCCAGGCAGTGTGCTCAGGCCTGCACCCAGTTTGCCTTGCTTTCTTCCATTAGGCCCAGGGGTAGTGAGTGGTGCATCGACCATGTCTTTCTGTGGGGTGTCTTGAATTTAAACATAATTGAGGACATGGATGGCATTGGATTGTGGTGATTTTTGTGTGTTTTTCGACTTTTTGGGGTGTTGTTGGGGCCTGGCCATGTGGATGGGGGCCATTTTGAGGCCTGACCAAGGCAGGACCTGGCCATGTGGCTAGGGGTCGAGGGGCCATTTTGAAGCCAGGCAGTATGCTCAGGCTTGCACCCAGTTTGCCTTGCTTTCTTCCATTAGGCCCAGGGGTAGTGAGTGGTGCATGGACCAAGGCTTTATGTGGGGCCTCTTGAATTTAAACATCATTGAGGGCATGGATGCCATTGGATGGTGGTGATTTTTGTGTGTTTTTTTACTTTTTGGGGTTTTGTTGGGGCCTGGCCATGAGGGTGGGGGCCATTTTGAGGCCTGGTGCAGGCAGGGCCTGGCCATGTGGCTGGGGGTCAAGGGGACATTTTGAAGCCAGGCAGTGTGCTCAGGCCTGCACCCAGTTTGCCTTGCTTTCTTCCTTTAGGCCCAGGGGTAGTGAGTGGTGCATGGACCAAGTCTTTCTGTGTGGCGTCTTGAATTTAAACATCATTGAGGGCATGGATGGGATTGGATTGTGGTGATTTTTGTGTGTTTTTCGACTTTTTGGGGTGTTGTTGGGGCCTGGCCATGTGGGTGGGCCATTTTGAGGCCTGGTCTAGGCAGGACCTGGCCATGTGGCTGGGTGTCAAGCGGCCATTTTGAAGCCAGGCAGTGTGCTCAGGCTTGCACCCAGTTTGCCTTGCTTTCTTCCATTAGGCCCAGGGGTAGTGAGTGGTGCATGGACCAAGGCTTTATGTGGGGCCTCTTGAATTTAAACATCATTGAGGGCATGGATGCCATTGGATTGTGGTGATTTTTGTGTGTTTTTTTGACTTTTTGGGGTTTTGTTGGGGCCTGGCCATGAGGGTGGGGGCCATTTTGAGGCCTGGTGCAGGCAGGGCCTGGCCATGTGGCTGGGGTCAAGGGGACATTTTGAAGCCAGGCAGTGTGCTCAGGCCTGCACCCAGTTTGCCTTGCTTTCTTCCATTAGGCCCAGGGGTAGTGAGTGGTGCATGGACCAAGTCTTTCTGTGTGGCGTCTTGAATTTAAACATCATTGAGGGCATGGATGGGATTGGATTGTGGTGATATTTGTGTGTTTTTCGACTTTTTGGGGTGTTGTTGGGGCCTGGCCATGTGGGTGGGCCATTTTGAGGCCTGGTCTAGGCAGGACCTGGCCATGTGGCTGGGTGTCAAGGGGCCATTTTGAAGCCAGGCAGTGTGCTCAGGCCTGCACCCAGTTTGCCTTGCTTTCTTCCATTAGGCCCAGGGGTAGTGAGTGGTGCATGGACCAAGTCTTTCTGTGTGGCGTCTTGAATTTAAACATCATTGAGGGCATGGATGGCATTGGATTGTGGTGATTTTTGTGTGTTTTTTTTACTTTTTGGGGTGTTTAACTGATGTAAATGTAAATGTAACTGATGTTCCTCTGGCTTCCATTGCTTTTAGGTGCACAAGAGAACCACCAGTGACAGGAAGAAGTCCTGCAGCGGTGTGTGCAGCACAACGTCATGTGACGTCACGTGTGGCCACAGACAAGACAACTCTGCAACTCGTGCAACTGAGGCCTGCTGTTCTGACATCTGAAGATGGGCCCAAAGAAAGGTGGCTGTAGTGCCTCAGCGAAAAAAGTTGCCAATGCCACTGCCAGTAAGAAGGAACAGAAGAAGCAAGTGGCACCACCTACCAAGGAGACTGGTGGGCCCACCGACACCGTTTTTGGTAAAAATAAAACTACCCCTGCAGCAGCAGCGGTGTCCGCTGGGGACCAAGCTGGAAGCAGCACCTCCGCTTCATTGGGCTCAGTGCCACCATGCCAAGTTAGGTCCAAGACCATGAGTGCTACTGAGGCAGCCACTTTAGTTTCTCAATCACCATCGACCAGTGATGTTGGCTCATCACAAGAAAGTACCATCCAATCAACGCCGGGTGTAACTCAGCTGACGAGTGTTCAACAACCACAGCCGCAACGACACCCACAGGTGCAACTAGTACAAGCGCAAGTACATGGGCAAGGAGAGGCGCAAGGAGAGGCGCAAGGAGGGGCGCAAGGAGAGGTGCAAGTAGAGGCGCAAGTAGAGGCGCATGGAGAGGTGCATGGAGAAGTGCAACTAGAGGTTCATGGAGCGGCACAACTGCCTACAACGCTTGTTCCTCCAGAATTAGGGGCACATCAGGAAATTGATATTCAAGCGGAGGTAGCATCCGAGGAAGCCACTCCTCCTGATGATGATCCATTGTCTTCCAGATCCCCAGCAAGAAAAAGGTCAAGGAGAGCTACTACTACTACTACTACAAGTTCTTCTTCAAGCCCTCTTCATTCTGATGACCTTGATCTTGATTGGAACCCACCAATGCACTCTGAGAGTGAGGCACGCCATGAGCCGACAAAGGTAGCTAAGCCTTAAAGGAAGGTTCCCGCAAGACTTCCACTTATGGGTGATGATGACGAACAAGAAGTGGTGTCTTCTGCTGCTGATGAACAGTCTCACTTCGACCCAGTCATCACAGTCGTCACTCCAGTCGTCACTCCATCCCCAGCGGGCATGCAGCACACAGACATTTTCACCCTATCCTGAATGGCTGCTGAGCGGGATGTGGGCGGCGTGGCACTGGTACCACCACCAACGCAGTTAACTACAACACCAACACGACCTACAGCTTCCATCTTTTGTAGGCAGAAGGGCCGGCAGGGACCTCCATCCAGCTCGACCTTCATTACCTCAAGTAGTGGTGCTGTAAGTGAACAACAGAAACTAATTCAGCCACGCCCATCCTCCACTTCATCTGGCATTGAAACTCAAAGTAGCACCTCCACCACCAGCAGACATCTCCAGTCCCCAGTTTGGGACTTCTTTACTGTTAGCCAAAAGGCGGAAAACATGGTCATTTGTTCGATTTCTAAAACATTAGTTAGTCGGGGTAAGCTTGGTACCAACTATGGTACCGGAGGCTAGAGAGGTCATCTCAAAAAACACCACACTATCGAGTGGGAGGCGCACCTTACTAAGATCCAGGAAGCCAAAAGAAAAACAAATCCAAATGTATCCACTGATATTGCATCTGATGATGACGAGGGGCTGATCGTGCAGGGGGGAAGTGAAGAAGTGACAGACATTTTTTCTGGTATACCCAGTAGCGCTGGCAGCAGCACTGCAGTGGTAGCGCCCATACCCTCTGCCCCTGCAACATGTATGAGGCACACTAAGAGTCTGGGAGAGACACCAATGCGAAAAAGTACATCACGGGCCTTAACTGGTTTGAAGAAGTCATCATCATCACGTAAAACGGTCCAGCCCACCATTAGCAGAATGTTTTGGTTGGAGGCGCCATTTGAATGCAACCACCCAACGACACGTCTGTATATCGCAAAGCTGGCTAAAATGTTAGCGCTGGACCTTCTCCCTTTTTCTTTCGTGGAAGGGGTGGGTTTTCTAGAATTTGTGGCAACAGTCTGCCCTAAATGGAAGGCTCCTAGCCGGTCCTATTTTGCCAGAGTTGCTGTTCCAGCACTACATCAAGATGTGCTGGAGGTGATTGGGGCAGCTTTGCAGAAGAGTGCTGTTCACACTATCAACCTGACAACAGACATGTGGACCAATAGCCAAGCCCTTGATTACATGTGCATCACTGCACACTGGGACTCTTTTGCAGGGGTTAGAGAAAAGATGTCTGCAGGTGTTGACCCTGCCACAATTTTCCAAGCAAGTCGGAAACATGCAACAGTAGCCATGTTTGCCATGGAGAAAACTCACACTGCACCTAACCTTTTGGAGGAGTTTAATAGGAAGGACTATGAATGGCTGCATGCAAGAATACGCATAGTTGGTTATGTTTCCACGGATAATGGCAGTAACATAGTAAAGGCCATGCATCAAGGTGACTATTTCAGAGTGCCGTGTTTGGCGCACAGTATTAACATAGTGGAGCAAGATTTCTTGAAAAAAAAAAACACAGTCAGCAAGTTACTCACCACCTGCCGAAGAATCTGCACACATTTTAGCCATTCTTTCAAGGCCCGGAAGGAGCTGAGGAGCATTCAACATGAACGTAGACTGCCAGTCAAAGGACTCATCCAGGAGGTGGCAACACATTGCAACTCAACCTTTTACATGCTTGAGAGTGGGGGGTAATAAATGATTATGTCTATAAACTGGGTTCTACTATGAAAGACATGAGGCTAGAGTTGGAGAAATGGAAGCTAGTTGCAAGCCTAACAGACATGCTTCGTCCTTTTGAGGTCTTCACGTGTGAAGTCAGCAGGGAGGACTGTTCTTTAGGCAAAGCTATCCCATTGTTGCGCATGCTAGAGCACCAACTGAAGGCGGTGTCTTCAACGTTCCGAGATGATGCTGAAAACCAAGACGCATATCAGTTGGCAGAGAGGTTATTAAGCCGCCTAGTTGCCAATGAAAGGTTTAAAAACATACATACAGAACAACATTACATTTGTGCCACTATTCTGGATCAACGATACAAAAAGGCAGTGGCCAGCAAAGCATTCATTCCTTTTGATGAAGCAGATGTTTCAAAGTACAAACATTGGCTAGCTGTGTCAGCCACTCGGTTCGAAAAAGAGCGGCGGAAAATTCAAGGAGCCGGCAGAAGTACAACTGAATCAGCAGGCCATCCGGTGTCAAGTTCAACTTCTGAATTTGTGGCCGAAGGGAGTCACTTTCCCTCACAGCGGTTAACAACACCAGCAACCGTATCATCATCCTCACCTGCACCAGGCCCAGCCATAATATTGTCGGAAGCGGATTGGCTACGTCATCAAGGGTTTCATAGTTCCAGTGCTGCAAAGGCCACAGATGGTACGCAAAGTTGAGCAACCGTGTAGAACCTTGAGTGGATGGTGCAGGCCTATCTGGATGACCCAACATATGGTCTTTGTTAATCAGAACCCATTGCTGTATTGGTATAGGAAAAGGGCTCAATGGCCACTGATCACCAACCTGGCTCTAAATTATTTGTCTTGCCCACTCGCAAGTCTGTCTTCTGAACATGTTTTCAGTGTTGCTGGTGCCATTGTAACTTCAAAAAGGACCTGCCTCTCGCCCAAAAATGTGGAGAGGTTAACACTGACCAAGATGAATCAGCACTTCATACCACCAGATTACAAAATACATGAATGCACGCAGGAAGAAGAGGACACTGAGTTAGGTGACGGAAGTTCTACTCTGTTAGCTGACCTTCTCCCATCTCAATTCATAGAGTTTGAGGACGAGCTCTACTTCCATGACTCCGAGGCCTGAAAATGACTTCCTTTTTTTCGTCCTTATTCACTTTTATTCCTGTGTGTCTTTTTTTGTTTTGCAACTTTTACCACAACAAAACTCTAATCACCTAATCACAAGTCCATCAGCAGCACTGTCTTCATCTTATTTTCCTTATTGATTTGAAGGTGCCGCAGTCTGCATTCCTGAGGTTCACATGTTCACAACTCAATCATGCTCCTCTATCCTCCTCCTCCAGACTCCCCCTATCCCTTTCCCTCAAGGCAGATAGATGGATTACGAAGAGTAAAGAAACTTTGCCTTCGTAGACGAGTCCCCTCAAGTGGTACTGAAATTACTGACTGACTACATGCTTGCTGATTGCTGACAGAGTTACTTCTGAAATTGACAGGAGAGGCTGCCCTGTGGGCCCTCATTTTCTGAAGAAGATGCGGACAAAAAGTAGAACAGGTAATGAATAATGAGAAGATGGCATGCAGTGGACAGCAATGGCTGTCTGCTCTGATGAAACCAATTGCTGTTTGTTTTTTGTGCATGAAATTAATCATGTGTCTTGCCTTAGTTATTATTTAATCTTTTACATAGTAATTGTAACTCATGTCTACTGCTCTGTTTTTTTACCTTGTTTAATACAAATTGTACTTCAACTTCAGGGGCCACTATGTTGCATTTTCCAATATGCAAAATGTCCTTGGAGAGGACTCACTTACCAATATACCATGATAATTGATTAAATAATATATCTTTTTTCTTTGCAGTCACTCACTGGGATGGGTGGATCATCAGCGTAGGTTTACGGAACAACTATGGCCAATTCGTGAGTGGCAAATTCTTGAGCGGAACGAATTTTTGGCCCAGGCTTGCGGCAGGGCCATGCAGATGGTCAAGGCAGGCACCACTGAGTGAAGCATCCTGATATAGCATACCTAGGCTCTTTGACACAGACAGTCAAAGCATATCTAGGGTTTAGGGTTCAGTGCGATGTACTAGGGTTTTTGGGTTTAAGTTAGTAGGGTTCCCGCTGAGTCTAGGGCTCAGGGCCCGATGCAGGCTCATTCATAATGATGTTGGCAAGGTTTTAGGGGGGTTTGGCGTTCTTAGGTCCAGAATTGGCAGAATGTTGGCCTTTTTTGGTGTTTAGCGGCCGCGTGTGTTAGGCTGAAAAGTGAAAACTACTTGTAGACCTTCTTCTTCTTCTTTAAAAAGCGCAGTGGTTCGATTTTGTTCTGCCTTGCTGAGATTCTTGGGAATCGCTGGAACAAGTATCCAGGTAAGTTTCAAGAGGATCGAAGTAGTGGAAGTGCTGAAAACAGCAATTTTTTGTGAACAGCGCAATTTGCCATGTTTTGGATATACCAGTATTGCATGTTTTTGGGGGGCGGTTTGGGGGTGTTCTAGATTGGTGGGGGTGAGTCGGGGGGTCTTGGAGCACTGCTGGGAAGGTCTAATTTTGATTAAAAAAAATCAATGGTGGAAAAGGGGGGTTTGGGCCTATTTGCAGACAGCGTTTTGGCACGATTTAAACTGAGGCCTAGCAGTATTGCGTGTTTTTGGGGGGCTGTTTGGGGGGTTCTAGGTTTATGGGAGTGGGTTTGGGGGTCTGGGAGCAATGCTGGGAAAGTCTAATTTCGATTGCAAGTGGTTTCAAGAAAATCCATGGTGGAAAAGGGGGGTTTGGACCTAGTTGCAGACAGCATTTTGGTACGATTTAAACTGAGGCCTAGCAGTATTGTGTGTTTTTGGGGGGCTGTTTGGGGGGGGTTTAGGTTTTGGGGGGGTCTGGGGGATTGGGAGCACTCCTGGGAAAGTCTAATTTTGATTGCAAGTGGTTTCAAGAGAATCCATGGTGGAAAAGGGGAGTTAGGACCTAGCTGCAGAGTGCGTTTGGAGTGATTTTAGAGGTAGGCCTCAAATTGTCTGTAACATTTTCCATTTTTGCTTTTGGTCTGTTTGGGGGTGTTCTACTTTTTTGCGGGTGGGTTGAGGGGTCTTGGGGAATTGCTGGGAAGGTCTAATATTGGATGCAAGTGGTTTGGAGAAAATCCATGGTGAAAAAGTTTTTCCTTTTTAGCTCGCTTGCGTGTTTCTGGGGGGCTGTTTGGGGGGGTTCTAGGTTTTTGGGGGGGTTTGGGATCTGGGAGCACTGCTTGGAAGGTCAAATTTTTTTCTAAAGTTGCAGTTTACACTTTACACCTAGCTTGAGGGGAAAGATCCGCAAATTTCGTCCACACTTATTTATCCTTGAAAAGAAGACTCAGAGTACGCACTTTCAAAATGATGCTTGTATGTATTGTAATACTGTCGACTCTGAAACTGAAAGTGTTATTTTTGTACTACACAGTGTACCTCATAATTATTTTTCTGTGGTGTTTTAATATTACTTCCTGTTTTTCCATCAACAATTACAGGCCGGCTTTTACCCTGTGCAATGGTAAAAAGGATGAACTCAGGCTTTCAATTAGCGACTCACAATTCAGCATCCGCCAGGCAGGCAGTGGACAAGGTGTCTTCTGGTCCCCAACATTGATCGACGGAGCGTCAGATGGAATGGAGGAGTACCGCGAAAAAGAGGAATGGCTGGATACATGCAACTTCCCAAATTCAAAAGGACAACTACAACAACATACAGTTACAGTATCCATCTTCATTTCTACTTATCTTTTATTTATTATTATTTTTTTTTTGTGATGGTGAGGCAACAACTTCAAATTGTGAAGCCAGCACCCTACATTCGATTTGTTTTTAAAAAATAATTTTTATTGGTTTTAAGGCAGTGGAAAGTTGCACAGTACAGAGAAAGGGAAAAAAAATCAAACGAAAGAACAAAACACAAGGATAAAATATACAAATCCAGCAAAGGAGTAGTTCATCAGACAGAGTAAACAGTGATATTTCCCAAGATTTACAATAAATTCAGCTGGCAACGAGGGTTATAGCATAAAAAACAAATTAAATCCAGTTACTAATCGATGACCATAGTTTTTGGCCGAACATCCTCTTATTTCGCCCCTTCAATTTATACACCGCATTTTCAAGCTGATAAATACTTAATAATTTCGATTGCCAATGATGAAAGACCGGGGGATTGAGATCTAACCAGCGAGAGGTTATGCAATATCTGTATACAGACATAGTTATAAATAAAAAGCCTTCGTCTTCAACCGTTTTAATACCAATTTGATCAGTTTGAATTCCAAGTATTACTAATTCTGGTGTTAGTTCAAGTGATGTCTCTAAGATGTTATTTAGAAAACCTTGTACCTCTGTTATAAATTGAGTTAATTTTGGACAACCAAAAAGCATATGAATTGAATGCGCGGCCATATGTCCACAGCGGCTACAATTGATACCTTTCTTTGCTTTCCATTTCATCAATTTGGCCGGTGTATAATACAAATCAAAAATGGACATAAAATGCTGACTTATAAAAGAACCGTTAAATATGACTTTACTTGCCATTTCTAAAGACCTATTTATGTCAACCGTCACGATTCCGAGACTTCTTTGCCATTTATCTGTGTATACCACTAAATTATCTTGTATTTTATTTAAGTTCAATTGATATATCACACCAATATTTTTTTCCTGCAGCTTTCTAATACATCTACTTTACCCATTAAGTTGGTATTTAATAGATTTCTTGACTCGAGGAAACTCCGAATTTGAAGATACTTAAAAAAATCTCCTCTTGTAAGGTTATATTTATTCTGCAGATAGGAATATGATACGAATTGTTGATCCTGATACAGATCCCCTAGTGAACAGATCTTAAGCTCATTCCATCTCTGAATAACGGGATCTCTAAAAAGGAGAGGATTCTTCAAAAAAGGCGTATAGTAGTTCAGATTTATACAAAAACTAAATCTTTTTTTAAACTGTGTCCAAATTTGGAACGCCAATAACATAATTTTACATTTTGTGTTTTTATAATAACTTGGTTCTATCAATCTCAGCAAACATTGTCGAGCCTCTTCTCCCAAAAGCATTTCATAGATTGAGGGAGTAATTGCTTCATCCAAACAGAAATCTGAAAAAATTAGGATACCCATAAATCTTAATGAGACTGCCCAATAATATAATCGAAGATTCGGGATCCCCATCCTCCTCTTATTTTTGGTAAAGTACACCATTTAAGTGATCTTCTGGCTCTCTGATAGCTCCATAAGAACCTAGAGATGATTCTATCTAATTTATTTTAAAAAATTGAGGGGAACAATAACGGTATGGTGCGAAATAAATAAAGAAATTTGGTGAATATGATCATTTTCACTACATTGTTGCAACCATATAAAGATAGGTGTAGGTTATTTAATCTCTTGAGGGTCCTGTTAACAGAGATTAATAGAGGATCTGAATTAAGTCCTACAATGTCCTCCACTTTAGCAGCAATCGTCACACCATGGTATGAGGCTGTAGTTGAAAATATAGCGCCTTCTGGTCTGACTTCAGCCGAGTGGATTAACTGGGTTTTCGAGATATTTAATTTATATCCTGATAACTCACCAAACTCCTGGGCAAGTTCAATGATTTTAGGTAGAGAAGAATCAATATCAGAAGTAACAATCGCAGCAATGTCCGCATATGCGAAAACTTTATGTTCTACCTGGTGTAGTGTAACGGGGGGATTCCAATTTTGTTTATTAGTCTATTCAAATAAGGCTCGATATATAACGCGAACAGCAAGGGGGAACAAGGACACCCTTGCCTTGTCCCCCTTGTGATCGGAAAAGGATCCGACGTCTCAGTGGCTAACCGAATTATAGCTTTAGGATTGGTGTACAGTGCCTGAATAGCATGAATATATTCTTTAGGAAACCCCTTCCATGACAGCACAGACCATAGGAACCCCCAGTCGACTCTGCCGAAAGCTTTTTCTGCATCCAACAGAACAACGCTGGCTGGGGATCCCGTGGCCTGCGCCCAATCCAACAAAGATGATTGAATGATTTTAGGTAGAGAAGAATCAATATCAGAAGTAACAATCGCAACAATGTTCGCATATGCGAAAACTTTATGTTCTACCTGGTGTGGTGTAACGGGGGGATTCCAATTTTGTTTATTAGTCTATTCCAAATCAAATCAAATCAAATAAGCTTTATTCGGTTTTTGTTTAAAACCATAAAAGCAACAAAGAAATACAAAACATGTATAAATTATTCAACATATCATTTGCAAAGTAAAAAAGAAAAACCAACTATTATAAACAAACTAAAATCAATTTGTCCCTTCAGGTGAATAGAAAGGTACTTGCAGAAATCGGGACAAAAAGGGTAGCTGTTGGTAGCACACGGTTCATGGCATCCCCTTTTACCAACAATTATGGTTCCATGTCGATTGCCTTAGGGACCGGTAGAGTCGGGGGCCGGGATAAAAATCAAGCAAGTCCCAGATGCGAATGGGACCATCTCCCTCTTTGGGTTGGGAGGATCGCAAATAGGGGACAATGTTCATAGTCTTGAATTTAATTAAAGTAAGGTCGCCCGGTATGTCTTTGGGTGACGTACCAAGCCACCCCACCCTTCTGACCCTCAAAATGCCGCCATCTAAAGCAGGTGGCAATGGTCTGTGTTGTTTTAGCCAGGAGATGGTTTTATTTATCAAGTCCTGATGAGATTCAAATTTGCCCTGAATAGGTGCAGGGACCCCAGAAAGAACAGTCATGTAGGGGGCAGCTTCTGGAGGTAGGTTGATCCAATTCCTGCTTTCATGTGCAAACCTGGGTACTCTATGGGGTACAGGTACGGAGTTAAAAATAATGATCCGGCCTCTTGGATTGGGTGGAGAGATGAGGGGTTCAGGAAATTGAGCTTTCATAAGTGTCGTGGGTTTGAAGTTTTCTTTGTTGCAGGGGAGAATAGGGTGAATGGGTGTGGCAGTTGTTTCAGTTGAGATAAGGTTCCTTGATAATTTATTTTCAATACTGGTCAACCTATCTCCCAGCTCATTGATTTTAGTAATCAGGGGTGATAGTGCGGTTGTTAACAATTGATCAATCTGTGCCAGTAGGGTCGATTGAAGTGGTGATACTGGGTCAGGTGTTTTGTTCGCCGCCTCAGTTGGCAATATTATTGGTGGTTTGGAGGGTTGTAGTGGGGGACTAGTGCACATTTTGTCGTTATTCTCAGTGTCAATGTCATTTACCTCATCGGCGTCTCTACCCACTATAGGGGGGTAGATACATTCTGGGCGTAGTTCGTACCACACAGGGCATTCAGCTCCTCCCAGATGGACATGTTGTAAAAACAGTGCAATGTCAGAATCGATATGAAGAGATACAGTACCTCCAACTTCGTAGCAGCCAATTGGGGTGGCCCGACCCGGCCTCTTCGTGCCTCTGAGGGCCACAGAGGGCCCGCCTTTGCCCGGGCTTAGCTCGGCGTCCCGCTCGCGTCCCGCGGGGCTGAACAGAGCACTGTTTGTAGGCGCCTCCTGACGCTTCCGTCGTGTCAAAGAGCAGCGCCGCTGCTCAGGCTTCTGGGAGATGTGGTCCCGGGGCGGCGGCGCTGTGGACTGGGCAAGTTGACTCCTGGCGGTGGCAGCTGCAGTGGGGGCCTCCTCGCCTCCCCCCTTCTCCCAAAAGGTAAGTTTTTGTTGTCCCCCGCGCTCCGCCGAGCATAGCGCTGTTTGTAGGCACCTCCTGGCGCTTCCGTCGTGTCAAAGAGCAGCGCCGCCGCTCAGGCTGCCGGGAGATGTGGTCCCGGGGCGGCAGCGCTGTGGACTGGGCAAATTGACTCCTGGCGGTGGCGGCTGCAGTGGGGGCCTCCTCGCCTCCCCCCTTCTCCCAAAAGGTAAGTTTTTGTTGTCCCCCGCGCTCCGCCGAGCAGAGCGCTGTTTGTAGGCACCTCCTGGCGCTTCCGTCCTGTCAAAGAGCAGCGCCGCCGCTCAGGCTGCCGGGAGATGTGGTCCCGGGGCGGCAGCGCTGTGGACTGGGCAAATTGACTCCTGGCGGTGGCGGCTGCAGTGGGGGCCTTCTTGCCTCCCCCCTTCTCCCAAAAGGTAAGTTTTTGTTGTCCCCCGCGCTCCGCCGAGCAGAGCGCTGTTTGTAGGCGCCTCCTGGCACTTCCGTCGTGTCAAAGAGCGGCGCCGCCGCTCAGGCTGCCGGGAAATGTGGTCCCGGGGCGGCGGCGCTGTGGACTGGGCAAATTGACTCCTGGTGGTGGCGGCTGCAGTGGGGGCCTCCTCGCCTCCCCCCTTCTCCCAAAAGGTAAGTTTTTGTTGTCCCCCGCGCTCCGCCGAGCAGAGCGCTGTTTGTAGGCGCCTCCTGGCGTTTCCGTCGTGTCAAAGGGCAGCGCCGCCGCTCAGGCTGCCGGGAGATGTGGTCCCGGGGCGGCGGCGCTGTGGACTGGGCAAATTGACTCCTGGCGGTGGTGGCTGCAGTGGGGGCCTCCTCGCCTCCCCCCTTCTCCCAAAAGGTAAGTTTTTGTAGTCTATTCAAATAAGGCTCGATATATAACGCGAACAGCAAGGGGGAACAAGGACACCCTTGCCTTGTCCCCCTTGTGATCGGAAAAGGATCCGACGTCTCAGTGGCTAACCGAATTATAGCTTTAGGATTGGTGTACAGTGCCTGAATAGCATGAATATATTCTTTAGGAAACCCCTTCCATGACAGCACAGACCATAGGAACCCCCGTCGACTCTGCCGAAAGCTTTTTCTGCATGCAACAGAACAACGCTGGCTGGGGATCCCGTGGCCTGCGCCCAATCCAACAAAGAGAGTATCCGTCTGATATGATCAGTGGTGTCCCTTCTTTTAATAAAACCATGCTGGATCTTAGAAACCAAAATAGGCATTATATAATTTAGTCTATTAGCTAGTATTTTTGAAAACATTTTGCTATCTGATGTTATTAGAGATATCGGTCTATATGATCCTAATTCAGTGCCATCTTATCCCTTATTCTTGAAAACTACTATAGTAGCAAGAGACCAGGAAGTAGGTGGGTGTCCATGAAAAGCCTGTTGGAATATCTTGAGTAATTCAGATTTTAGTATATTTCGAAAGGCGCAGTAGAATTCCAAAGGGATTTTACCTGGCCCCATTGCTTTGCTTTGCCTGGAGCTACACCTAGAATAGCTGTTTCAATCTCATCCCATGTAATAGGGGAATGGCTGGATGCATGCAACTTCCCAAATTCAACAGGACAACTACAACAACATACAGTTACAGTATCCATCTTCATTTCTACTTATCTTTTAAGTAATGTTATTGCTCTGAACTTCCATGAGTGTGACTCTGTGCATTTGTTTGCTGTCTGCTTCAATTCATCCCTCCAGCCATTGCATACTTTTGTCTTTGCTGTTTTTTAAACTAATTTAATGTACTAAGTGGTTCTTCTCTCTGAGGGCAGATAGGCAAGTGAAATTGCGTAATTACTGCAGCCCTGTACTGTCACATTGTTTCTTCATAGTTAGTACATTGTAGAAAGTACTGCTTACTTTTCAGTAACCTATCCATTTAGCAAACAACTTCATGCATGCAGTAGTGCATGCGCTTCCTTTATGTCCCATTAAAGATTTATGGATAGCTTCGTATCCAAAGATTTGTTTATCTTCATTTGTTGTTTGTCAATTTTTTTTTTCCTCTCTCTGCAAAACTTTCCCCACAAACCACATTCCCATCCAAGTTTCAAGCCCTAACCCTCTTTCCCTGGGCTGTGTGGTTTTCATTGAGGTGTGAGTAAATTACAACAATCATTTCACACACTTGCTGGGGAGGATAAGGTGCGAGCAACCTCCTCAAATCAATTTTAAGGCAGCTAGATGAACCTTAGGATATTGTAACTCAGGTGAAAAAAACAACAATGGATATTTTAAAATAAATTCTGAATTTCATGCCCACCATCGATTGGATCCATCCTCAACATCATCCTCCTATGTGTCAAGAAGACTTGTTGTTAGGCTGCTGTGTCACTGTTCATGTTGTAGCCATAATCATCCATGCAATTCTTTTTTCCCCATACTTATCTTGAGCATTGCTTAGGCTACTGTTCCTTCTAATACTACTCTCAGGCCACTCAATGTCTAATTTTTTTACTTTGTTTTTCATATGCTGCTACTGCTAGTGTGGTACCACTCCTACTAACACCACAACAACGGAGTTTCGGTCCGGGTGGTGTAATCACCATTTGCCATGCAGCCAGCGCTGTGCCTAGCTCTATTCTCAAACACGAATCACAGGTAAGATAAGCATTTTGGGGAGGTAGAATAATGGGCTAGGACTCGGAGGAGAGACTGACAGAAGTACTAGTAAAGTACTAGTAGGCCAATTGAATTCACTAACTTTGTTAGTGGCACTTTTGAAAATATTTGGACGTTTTAGATAACTCATGCTGGTAAGTTTGAGGAAATCAAACGTGCCGTAACCCCCGCCCACCACCCCACAAAATAAGATCAACGCATACACTATGTTGAAGTATGTAAAATTAATAATGATATATTTCCCCTAACAAAAATAAACTAGTCCCACCCCTCCCCACCCCAAAAAATTGTCCATTTCAAATAGTCCAGTAGTCCCAAATAATCCCCAACTCCCGATTCCCACCCCCCCCAACAGTCTTTAAAAAAGGGGCAAGGGACACAGTCACTTACGGCGGTGTTTGGACAGGCGGTCCCGCCGCTCCTTGCGGAGGTCCCGGAGCTGTTTTTCAAGGTCGTCCACCTTGCGCTCCAGGTAGTCCACTCTCAGGCTTAGGCGGAGCATGCGTGCCTTCCAGGCTCTGGGGGGGCTAGCTGCTGGTGTTCTTGCAGCTGAGCGGTGGCGGGGGGCTATCCGAGCACGGCGCAGTGATGGAATCTGCTGCTGGTGGACACAGGGGCAGTGCTAGAGGAGGTTGTTGACGCCCCCTCCTCCTGTTCCCGAGCCCACAGCCGGGAATATTCCACCCAAATGGCCTCCATCTTCCGGGCCCTGGCCCGGACAGACATCTCACTTCTGGTGAGCTTTTTGGGGAGCATCTATATGAAGAAAGAAAGAAAAATAATGTAACCAATACTCTTTAACAATAAGACAAAATTCAACAGAAAGTTGTCTCACAGTAACACTAGCATTTTGCAAGCACAGTATAACATTTTGGCATGTATCTTTCCGCCGTCTTTGTAGGCCTGTAACAGTGGGAGTTTCAGGAATTCTACTACCAGGCAGCACTATGGACTTAATACATAGTCAGAGAGTCAGAGAGTACACCAGTATTCGTCTTTTTTTCTCTAGTTTTGCGAAAGAAATTACTTGTACTTGAGCTTGTGGTAGCCGGCATGATACCAGCTCAGTCAGCTTGCACCCTAGAAAAAGAGACACAAGCCATGATGACGCAGACTTGCATGCATTACTTTAAGCAGTACATGCAGGTGGGGATAGGGAAGCTCTTACTTTTGTGAAGGGGTGGCACTGGCCATATTCGGTTACATCAGGGGGCTACTGCTCAATGTAATTTATATTTTGCACTGTCCACCCTGGGCCTTCAGTACTAAGAAAGGAAAATGTAGATTATTCATTTCTGATCATGTATCCAGCCGATCCCATGATCTCTTTGCTTATATGATGGATGACTTTAGGTGCTTTGTTGTGATAGATTGAGTGAACAACAGCGATAGTCCACCCATGATTAACACAGCAGAAAGAAAATTTTCTGAACAATCACAACTTGTAGTATTTGGATTTCCTCTGCTTTGCTACTCTGGCACGGACCCGCTGTTTGAACAAAGTAACACTCTTCATGCACTGAGCGTCTGCTCTACATACACCTCTGCTATGTATGAGAAAGAAGATACCATCCAGGCTTCCAAAGTAAACGTCTATCATTCTTCTTACTGTCTCAACTGTAACAACTTTACTTTTTCTCAGCAACCAAATAACACCCTTTACTTTTTATTTGGTAAACCACCGTCTTGACTTGCATTTGAGTTTCACCAAAATGATATATTGCAATGCACACCACGCATGAATTTTCTGATTGGCTCACACAGGCAGTAATTTTTTCTTTCTCCTCCATCCATCCTTGCTTCAAACAGTTATGCATCTGATTCCTTCCTATCAGCCACCTCTGCCTGCATTCAAAAACACGTATAATTCTTTAGTCATAAATGTTATGACTCGCTCGTCCTTCCATTGACTCTAAGGTCTTTCCCTTTTCGTTCAACACATCCCTCAAGTTCATCTGAAATGACTTGGCTTCACAATAAAAGTTTCCCAGCTGATTTGAAGTCAAATAGAGGGGGCCATTGCTTACTCGAGAACTAACGCCGCTAATGTTATTGCTAAGTCAAGGGTGACTGTCTTCTCCGTTATTGGCTAAAAAAACGTAGTTCTAAATCAGTAACTGTTCTTAACAGTACAGTGTACTTGTAGTAGTGTACTGTCTACAGTACAGTACATCATACACTCCTTTGCGAGCCTACTCTAAAATGTCAATAAGTAAGGAGTATAATATTAACTTACCATCGTCAGCCGCTGCTGAGCCATCCCCCTCAGCTCCTCCAGGTGGCGCCACCGCATCCTCCGCTTGAGTGGACCCCTCCATGCTGCTGGCCCCGGCACTGGTGGTGGCAAGTGCTGCATCTGATGTTGTGACGCCTAGAAAAAACATGTCATAATATTAGATGCCATACACCACCCCATACTTCGTCTCGTAATAGAAGAGAAAATGTTAAACAATTTTTAATTATTGGGACGGAAAAGAAGTCACGGTTTTGGGGAGGGTGTTAACTTATTTGCTTAGCCATAAGATGCAACTCTTTTTGGAACAACTGATGAATGCTTGCTCTTTAATGTGCAACATTTTTATAATTACAGACAGAACCAAATACTCCTCATCACCACCAGGAGGACTTGAAGTTCCAACAAGGTGAGGGCTCCCGAGTCCCGCACAGTTACTTCTGACTGAGGTATGTGGAAAGTCGAACTGCACCTATCATCAACAATGTCCTATTTCTCTTGTCCATACTTCTGTATGTGCAGAATAGTCCCTGAAACACTAGCGGTATGGTATGTGCTACTATCAAATCAAAAAGCCAACTACTAGCTTATTCTTAGTGGACATTGACATTTTGTTGTTGGGAATTGTCAAAGCACTAACATTAAGAAGACTGGAATAGACAGCAAGGGCAACCCAGAGGACTGCACTGAGTGCCTCTAGAGCTATTGCTGGATCAGAGTTTTGTTTAACACTGTTTGCCGACTGGGCAAGCTTAGCTACCAACACAGACCGACTCATAAATAATAGTAAATAGTAGTAGCACAGAGAGTGATGGTAGAGAGGCAGGATAAGAAAGTAGAAAGAGTCTACAAGAAGATCAAAGACTATTTTGTAAAAAATAGAATTAGGAAACAGTTTGGAATGAAGAGGAGCTGTAAAAGTTAGGAAGTATAATTATAGTAACAAGAGAACAACTTACTGGGGCCAGCAGAAGAGCCTGCGGAGGACCGTTCCTGCCCACTATGTTCCGCCGGAGTCTGGGATGTTGCTGCCTTGCCCCTGGGAGGTGCTGATGATCATGAAATAAACACAAACATGGATGATTGTTTTTTGGAATTATTTGATTTCTTTGACCACAATCTAAAATTATCTCGAAGAAACAAATTAGCAACAATTGCACTACATGTATTGACCCATCTGATCTGGTCAACTAGGGGGATACTAGTACAGTATTGCTGGATTCGCAGACCGTCTACTTGGAAAGTTATGTAAATCACTAACTAAACCAACAACATAAAGGTTCTACTACGACTGCCAGCACTCAGCAGCACGCGACGTGACAGACACAGTCCGTCATCATGATTGCAGAGCACTAAAAAATTTCCTACTACTAATAACAAGTCATAATATACTCAACCTATCAATCCATCACTATCCCTTCTTCTTAGTGGCAGCAGGAGTACAAAGGAAGGACTAGACGTGAGTCTCTAGTCCCTCTAGCATTACACAGTTCTGTAAAGTACTACACTCATACATATTCAGGCCAAATGAGCACAAAGTTGCAAACAAGTAAGCATAGTAGCAACGCCACTGAGGAGGCGAGCACCTGCCATCACAGAAGCTATTTAAACACTATTTTACCTGCAATGTAATCGAATAGGTAGCATTCTTGCTCTTTGGGAAAAACATATATTAGCAATATAACACAGAGCAGAAGAATACAAAGTAGTTATTAAATAGCTACTCACCAAGGCCAGGGATCCCCACGCCTAGCAGGTGGAGCAGGTCCTGCTCCCGGTCGAGGACCTCGGCCCACCGGTGCATCAGTTGGTCGTAGGTGGCCCGGACCCCCGACTCCCTCTGCATGGCCCGTCACACCTTATTCCCCCCCCTGGCGACGCTCCCGGAGGCCATACCCTTGACCGGGCCTGCCCCCTGCTGCCACGGTCTTAGGGAGGTGGCGCAGAACAAAAAATATAAGGGTGGCCACCTCCATCGCGGTGAAAATCTCCCTGGCCACCACTTGCACCCCCTCAAACGCCCGCATGGGATCCGGGTGCGGGGTGCTGGACCCTTCCCCTTACTCTTGCCGGCTCCCTTTGGCATGGTCCTGGACAGCTGAAGAAAAAAAAATATGAAAGAATAGGGAAAAAGTAAAGAAAAGAAAAGAGTTTAAAAAAGTAGCTTTAAAAGTAACAAAAAATTGAAAAAAACACAAAATATAGATGTAGAAAAATAGAGGGATGGATAATGAGTAAAAAAGATAAAAAAAAGTTCAAAGAAACAAAGGATTGCAGAGATTAGGGGAGAATAGGAAAAGCATGCCCAGAACCATACCAATGAATGAAAAACAAGATGGCCGCACCCATTGAGGATCGCGTGGGTAAGTTCGCGTGATATTTCCCCCTTCGAGCACACAAAAACACACGCAAACTCGTAATAGCGCGCCGCACACAACGCAAGCTTGCCAATTGCTCCCGGACACGGAAATACCCATCGCGCACAAGATGACTGCGCCCATGTACGACAGCATGGGTAACTTCCCAGTCGGTGTGCTGCAAGCGGCCCACGAATACGCAAAAAACCCAACAAACACGCCAAAAAAAATAATACGCAAATTCGCACGAATTCGCGGATTCTGTGGATCGCGAATTCGATTTCACGCAAGTTCGCGGACGGGGAGTTCGCAAATTTCACCCATACTTAGTGGAGACTTGTAAATCTACACATAGGTGTAAATCTACACCTGCAAATGGTCAAAAGCAAATAAGAATAGAGTTCACCTAGGTATAGTAGTAAATATACAGGTGAGTAAACATACATGTGAATGAGAATTGGCCTTAAGAGTCTCCTTACAAATCAACATGAATGAACCATACTGAGGGCCATACTAGATACAAACTCACTGCCTGTACCATGTTGCACTCCCTTGCAATGCAAATTAAAGTAGTGTAACATGAGCAGTATGTGCTATCATATACACAGAATGTAATGGTTAACACTATACATGTATCATGCCCAATGAGCACTGCAAAAGAGATAGTGTTCATGCCTGTCCTTCAAATGTCATGCAGATAAAGACACTTCGAAAATTTTATGCCTCTAACCATGATATCTGTGCTAAAATAATAATTCAAATTGTCACATTTTCTCCTTCTGTCTAGGTAGAACCAGAATTGCAGATGATCCATGCAACCCATTGATGTAACACTGACACATGACTAACATAATAACATCATGTTGGTAATTGTAGATATTACAGAAGCAACAAAAGATGTAAGGACATGAAAAGCGAGATCACACCACACACTACTGCCACATTTACTGTGGCCAAAGGCAACAACCCCTCCCATGCTCATGACAAGCTCAGCTCGTCATGAGCCACGATTCCTGTGTCCTCATGATGAGCTCAGCTCGCTATAACTGTCAGAACGCTCACACGAGGGGCTAATTCCCCTGCTGTGCTGAGCGTTCTGAGGAAACGGGTGTGGCCGTGACGAGCTCAGCTCGTCATGAGCACACAAGCACCATGGCTCATGATGAGCTAAGCTCGTTACGAGCACCGGGGCGCTGTGCTCGACCCCCCCCCTCCCTCCACCCCAGAATTACCCCCGCAGCCAAGGGGTAAAGGTGGCCACAGGCCTCCTTGACAAGAAAGATGACATCCTGCTATTCAACAGACAGCCATACAGAGTCATGGTTGCACATCCTCAAGACATTCAGTTTAACTTGAAGCCCTAGAGCAGCATGCATGCAGCATGAGCGAGTGCACTAAGATCATTAATAGCTACTTCCCTGGCATGGATGACACCGTCATCGAAATCAAGGAGGCCAAATCTATCATTCCACCACTCAATGTCATCCAGAAGATTCTTGGTGAGACCCCTGCATGGCTAGACCAGCCAGTGAAGGGTGCATTTTGGTAATGATCTAGTGTTGCAAAGGCGTTCCTAGGAGCTTAATGGTGGAAGGTCAACCTATTTGCAGGAGCAATGCACATGACAGCAAGACAAAATAAGTCCATCAACACCCAAATGGCTATGTTTGAAGGGGACATTGTCTCAATTTTTCACAGGGTAGCTTATATATTGGGAATCATGATCCCACCCCTCTCCCACTGGGTCTCAGGCAACGAGAGAGGCAATAGTGTCCTTTAGCATCGTGACAATCAATTTTCGAGGATTGGCTGAAGAAAAAATGTAGTAGCTGTATGCAGATGTGTGTGATTAAAATGGCCAACACACAAGTATACAGGAATGCGCAATAGTCTCATCCCTGAAAATGTGAGTCGTTTTTAATCTGATTACAAAATATTTTATTTTTATGCTTATGAAAATAATATGTAAAAGAAAGAAAAGACATGCCGCCTCTGTGGGTACCACACAGAAAGTCTGTATCATCTATTGTGCACTTGCAAGACCCTAAAAGCCGAAAGAAGAACTATGCTGAAATCAGTTCTAAACGTCTTAGGAATTCGCACCTGTAGGCACGCGGTCACAAATTGCTTGGGTGCATCTTCGAACATTCTAATAAGCCGTGGAGTAAAATTTATGACTCTTGTAGAGACATTACTATCAAAAATTGAAACGGATCAAATTTTGAATCTAGAAAGCGATCGTGTTTTAGGAACTGTAAAGTTTTGATGATTTATGTAATTTTATTTTGTTTTTTATAATCATGGTTATTTTATATGTATACTTTAAGGTTGTGAAAAACCAAATAAAGTCAAATTTGAATGAAAAATATGTAAAATCACTGCTGCTCAGTGACAGAAGGAATTAATATTCCAGTCATTCTTACTGTACCACTAACTACTAAAAAATTGGTGGGCGATTTCCTGCCTCCTCATCCATCCATCCTATGTAGCTGCATCAGCACTGGGGCCTTGCTTGGTGTCTCCAAAGAATATAATTGTAAAATGAAATAAGTGAAAAATCCCACAGCTTTTCTTGTGGCTACTGGATAGCAAGGCCAACCCAATCTTGAAGCAACTTCATGCCTATTTCTTCCATCATCTTGCACTTTCTAGCTCTGTATCTCTCTTGCAGGTTCTATTTCATCTATGCTTTTTTCCATGTGTCACTGTTTCCCTACCATTCTTTTTCTGCTTCTTTCTTTCTTTTATGCCATGCTCGTTCCTGGCCAAGGTCTGACTGTGAAAAATAAGTCCTGGTCCCCAACTATGAATGCTGGTTACCACCACCTGCACAAATTACACACTGTATCATCCTCTTGAGAGTGCATGTTGCTGTTGGGGTATTGCTGTAGAGGAAATCCACTTTGCAAAGTTCGACTGAGTATTGTGCGCACAAGACAATCATGCCACTGACAATCTATAGAGGTAAAGAAGTCAATTCTCAGGCAGGTCTAAGTATTTGGAATCACGACCGGAGTGTGCCAAACCACTGTTCAATGATGCCACATGTCTTTCTGCGACCTGTGTCATAGGCTTCTTCTTCATACTGCTTTCGCTTTGTGAAGTGTGTTATCAGAAATAGTCTAACGGCTTAACCATGGTCATCTACATTGGGTGATTTCATATAGATTACAAGCAGGGTTTGATCAGGCATCTATGCATGAGTTTTAATGGAGTAGGGCCTGATTTATATCTTGGTGGAATGGATACTCTGTCGCTACAGTGATGGACTATCCATACCACCAAGTCTGTGGTCTGCCCTCCAAATATAAATGCGTGGGGACCTTAGGGTGAATCATGACAGAGACTACTTCATCTCTGTCGTGATTAAACACTTCTGAGGGCCCTAGAGAGTTAGAGCCGTTAGAGGCAGACCTATAATTCTGCCAACCTAGTTTAGATTGGCGGATTTAGAGGTCAATTTTCCCTGCATGTCACTGTCAGGAAATCTCTGGTGGTAAGGGATAGTGAAAACTGCTAAATTTTCCCTTTGTCATAAGAGAGTACTCCCATGGAGAGGGGAGTATTTTCTTTCTAATTTTCAAGACGAAAATACTGCTTTGGGATTTTCTTTTTGAAATTAAAAAGAAATCAGTTTGGTGCAGGGCTCTGTCATGTTGAAGGAGCCCTTCGCAAAACTGTAAACATCATTGGCAGGGATCACTGTGACAGCGGTTTCTGCCAATTCTTTACAATTGACTACTGGCTTGGCACTCATTTCTAAATTTGTTGTGCAGAGTAGTTTTGACCTGGCGGACATTAAGTCCTCTGCCAGGCCATTGAAGATCACTCCGTAAACCAACAATTAAATCGAGCCCTTTGTCACAATATGGGTCATCATTTTTCCTAAATCTTTTTAATAGCTTAAAAATTGTGCAAAATAATATAATATTGCGAAATATTTGCAATTGCTCTTTGATGCAATTTGCACAGGTCCTCATTTTGGGCCCGATTATGATGTCGGGCGGATCGCCACCGATGGTCCGTCTGACAAATAAGGCTGAGTTCCAACCCCTGCATCATGATGCGGACGGTCGGAGCACAGAGGGCGTAGGGACTGACGGGTGCCTCTGTCAGGCTAAAGGAGCCTGCCAGAGCATCAGTTGGAGCCTAATCCCTAAAAGGGGGACAGTGCCTGCGGAGGGACTGCCATAAGGATTGCAATGTACTTTTTACCTCTGCCTTACATAGTGGTCCGAATGCCATATAAAGGCAGACGGAATAGGGCTTTTGGGGCCCCTAGCAGGGACCCATCCCCAAAAGCCTCTTCTATGGGCCCAAGGACGCACATGCGGTGCCCCCAAAAATATCCATTCACCGTGTGCCTGGCCAGGATGTTTGAGAACTGCTCTTTTCCACTGTCTTTTGGGCACAAAGTGTTTTGGTGCTCTCTTGAGTTAACTTTTGGTGCAAAAGTCTGTAAATGTTTACATGGAGTGAGTTCTCACCTTATTCCATAGTAAATATGGGCTTAAATGTGATGTATAGGAATAAAGTCTGTAAATGTTTACATGGAGTGAGTTCTCACCCTATTCCATAGTAAACATGGGCTTAAATGTGATGTATAGGAATAAAGTCATGTTTACATGGAGTGAGTTCTCACCCTATTCCATAGTAAATATGGGCTTAAATGTGATGTATAGGAATAAAGTCTGTAAATGTTTACATGGAGTGAGTTCTCACCCTATTCCATATTAAATATGGGCTTAAATGTGATGTATAGGAATAAAGTCTGTAAATGTTTACATGGAGTGAGTTCTCACCCTATTCCATAGTAAATATGAGCTTAAATGTGATGTAAAGGAATAAACGCACACCAATTAGACATCAAATGTCACAATCATATTTATATGTTACTAACATTGTTGATAGGTAATCCTTCAAGTAGACTGCTTTGTGTCTTCTCATAATTTCCTGTCTTGCTAAGAGATATTGTGACGCTATTATCCTGAACTCAGACAATAAGATTATGTCACATGCTTTTCATTGGTATGTCCTTGAAAGGCAAATGTATAAGCTACTTTTAGTCCCTTAATTATGCTTCTATACAACCTGTATGATACGACAAAATCATTGTCATATTACTGTTTTTGTAAATATTGATTGTGAAAAAAGTCGTCCCATTGGAATTAATAAATAGCAATATGCACCACATTAGACAACATTTTGTTAACTATAATTAGGACGCTGAATGTATGTCAGGAGACATTTGCAAAGGTGATATTATGATATAAAACCATCCAATCAGATTTCAAACTTACACTCATCACTAGAGCCAGGGTAAACAGCCTAAGTCTACTGTCTTTATTATTTCTAACATAAAGGTGTTGTTTAATAATGGGCACTCCTGTTTCACACTGTGAGAAACTAAAAACATAATGAGAACAATTGTCGGCCTTAATTTCATGTTTCTTCGTCATATGAGAAACATTGCAGCATTTACTCTAAACATAGTCTATTTATTTTGCAGCAAAAAGTCACCTTAACCTAGATTGATCATACACCTTTAAGAAAACTATAGTTGTGGGCGAAATGTTTCATTCTGCCAGTGGATTTGGCGGAACTTTGGTGACTCTGTGTTGCTCTTGTAACAGGAGCTCCAGCAAAATTCCTCCAACTGCCATGTTGTGGATTTTTTTCTTGCACATTTAGTTGGCGAGCGAGAGTTGACATGCAGGAGGTTGTGGGCTATCGCTACCATTCACCGTCAGAAGACTGTCGCTTGAGAAGAAAATCTACTCGAGCGGCAGTAAAATCATCTCAAGTAGGTGTGCCCACTGATGCGCCGCTTGGTGCCGTTCGCATGGATATTTCAGCATGGGATGCTCTCCCAGTGCTAAATCACAGTGCGAGCAGAGCGACATGTCTATTTCTGCCTGTTCGCAGAACACCGTGGAATCTCGCGAAGTTTTCTAGTAACTCTGCGGAATTCTGCAGACTCGAATTCCCGGAGTTTTACCCATCCCTTGAAAACTCTAAGGCTATTCTTGAAGGGGTGAAACGTGTGTCCGTTGAATGCTCAACGTAGCCACACGAAATCATGGAATTAAGATACTATAATTATAAAGAGAATTCAAGAGCAATATTCCACCCCGAAAATGTGCATATTACATTACAGTCAAGAAACTACTTCATTTTAAATAAGCACAATCAAAGAACTAAGAACACACAGCAACAAATGACTTTGGCTCATAAACAATTTTTGCTGCTATTATTTTAATAGTAATTTATCCCAATAAGCAAGAGAGAGAGTCAAGTTAATTGTTCCCTACACTGTTGTTAGACATTATTCGGGGTACAGTTGCAATTCCCAGCAAGAACAGAACGAGACAATCTAATTGGATAATGTGGTGCTTAGGGGGTTCTGTGGTCCACTCATGACCCTCAAACTCAAGCTCCTAGCCCACCACTCATATACAGAGAATCACCATGTCACTGCATCGGACCTGAGCAGAAGGCGCTGACCCTCTGAAAAGCAGAGTGACCACTTGCATTCATATTTAAAGGTCTTTCTGCAAGCCTAAAAACTGGGAATATCCCCTGACAGGCGCAGATAGGATTGCATCATCTCGGTATGCGTAGGGTATGTGTGCATATATATGTGCAGTGATTGCAGAAAGGACAGTGCTTTATTTGAGCCAGCTGTTTCCAGTGCTCTGCACCTCCACCTAATTGTCAACACCAGCACTTAGCACAGTCTGCCAAATGGTGTCGCTGTTTGTATAATTTGGAGATGAGAACAACAACAGTTGTTCATTAGTTCAACGTAGATGAAAAATGACTAATACATGCCACTTAAGCCATTCTTACAGCTTTGGATGCCTGGAATAGTCGAAATTGTCAACCATGTAGGAGTGTGGTGGCCAATAGATGTGTTGTTACTGGCACTGGCTGGAGCAATGGGTGAGGCAGGTTGCAGTGCATCCCCCTCCCCCCATCCTATGAAGAAAGCCCTGCCACCGATGTTTTAAATTTTTTTTATAACAAATTAAACACCGAAAAAAGAGCTTGTTATGTATGGTATGCCATGTTCAATTGGTCCTTTATTCAGACATTTGTAATACCCTCCACTCTGCAGCCAGGGTACTGGCTGTCAGTAGTGATGCAGGTGCAGTGCCACCAGGGGCTCAGGGGCGTGAGTGGCAACTTGACCCTAAATATAGCTGTTTTTCCTATTTAATTAGAGGACAGGAGGCCTATTTTCCTTGCTTGCACCAGAACCCATTGCACCTTTGCTACAACACTGCCAGCCATAATAATAATCATTGTAATAGTTTTTTTTTTATTATTTCAGTAATTTTTTATTATTGATTAATACATAAATCCCCTGGTAGGAATACAAACGTTTGCAGCCTAGTTAATCCAACGTACTTGTGCTGTGAGTGAGGTTGAGAAGGCGTAGCATTGCAGTGCAGCCACATGGTACACTTCAAAAAATGAGAAAGTGGATGCCCTTGGCAGCATTTAAAAGTCCTTCCTCTCTTTCATACAGGGCATCACATTCTTTCACTCGGACAGAGCACTGTCTACCCCCAACACTTCCCATGGCGTGTTCCGCTCTTCCAGCTGTCAGCACCACCCGGTGCTTCACACATTCCTTGTCTGGTTCCACATGACATGCCTTCTGGTCAACTATCACAAGCCTATGGGGTGACTGTCAGTCACCAGCTGCAGCTCGGCAGAGGTGAGGGATGTGATGGAGGGAAAATGCCACAGAGAGCGCAGGGTGAGGGTCGGGGCGCAATGAGAAGCAGAAAGGTAGTGAGGCGACAAAGGGAATGAGACACCTGAAACAAGAAATGAAATGAACCAGAGAAACTGAAGCAGCAACTATCACACTGGCGAAACCGTAGAGGGTAGAGTGGAAGCAGAAGATTGCAAATGCCATTTAAAACAGGGACGGCTCCTCCACTAGGGCGGAGGAGCGTCACCCCACTGCTTTCTCGCAGTGCGAGAAGCAGAAACATAAAATGGTAATAACTACCAGGTTGCGGGCGGGCGGGTGGGCAGGGCTTTCACTGTTCTGCATTGAAAGTATATTGCTGGTGACCGCAGAGTTCTATGACCTTATAAAAGTACTCGTATGTGACTTGCAATAGCCTTAAAATGTAAAGCGCAGGGTACTTTATTCCATATATAAAGTGAAGCCTACAAAATGAATGGAGAACGCCTACCAAAATTGATATTGCTGCCAATAACAAAAAGAGAGAACAATAGGAAATCATTAGACACATCAATACCCAAAAGAGAGAGTAAAGATATGATTTAAAAAAATGTATAAATATAGAGTCAAACAAATTGAAAATATATGAAGTGTTCAGAGATTCAAAAAAACGTAAAGGAAGTGACGTTGAGGAACAAAATAAAGTTGGGTAGAATTGCAGAGGGGCTAGGTGTGAAATTACTTGTAGCTGGTGTAGAGAGTGTGAACGATATAAACAGAAAAATAATGATAGATAAAAGCACACCAAAACTGAGAAGCACAGACAAACTGACAAAGGCAGAAGCAAGTAACAGTGAGGGGGAAAGAGGAAGAAAGAAAGAGAAAATGAGACGGAAATAAAGAGCGAGAGAGTTAAACTAATCCAGACAAAAAGAAAACAGATAATGTTATAGAATAAGGAGGCCTGTAAATCTGGTAGGTTAAAGTTTTTGGCATCCTGGGAGATGGGGCAGGGAAGTAACTAATGGTCCTAGGTGCCTCAGATATCTGTGGAGCAGTGCTAGAAATTAGGGGGATATCACCAGTTCCAGCAGCTATAACTCTGGTCCTGTACTGGAATTTGGCCAACCTAGTGACACTTACTGAATTGGTCCTGGTGTCATTTTCCGACAATGAGACATCATTCAACAGTGCCTGCATGTTGTCTGCATTTCAGTTTGGAGCAGCAACCTGCATGCAGCGAAGGGGGCTTTCTTATTTTCACTGCCAGCTGGGCACAAAAGCAAGATTTCAAGGGCCATCAGCCCTCTTTTGATCAAGTTTCAACCTGGCTCCGAGCTATCTAAAGCCTATTACCTAGAGGCTACATACAGCTTATTATTTCAAAAGTACTTAGAAAGACTATGACTTGGAAGCAGTTTTTTTACTTTGTTCAACCTGCGGGGGCGGGATTTTGATCGCTATCTTATCACCTTTGATCTAAACCCCGTTCTGGTCGACTGAACCTTTGTTGCCTGTCATTGAGGAAAGAAGGTGCATCTCTTACCAGGTTAGTTCAATCAATAATGGACTCCGCTCGGAAGAACCACAAACAACTTCTAGCTTTCAAGGATTTATTATAAAGTTAGGGTAAGTTGCAAATACAAGCATCTCAGAATGATGTTCACCAGATATATGGGTACGACTACATACATGTGCTCTCTGAAAGCCCTCAGACGAGCAAAGAAACTACCAGGATTAATTCCAGAATTAATAGAGCTGCCAGCATAGACACGTATTGTGCTCTCTCAGTCATTTAAAGCCGGATAAAAGGGTCAGGTTAGGCTGTCCCTACCCTGTTCTGGATGGTATCCCTACTTAACAAAATCCCAACCTAACAAAAGGTGTCAGTTGCGAATGACTTCCAAGGAAGATCACCCACTCTTTGTCTCTAGGTGAAAACCTATGATCTCCAGTCATGACCCCTCTCTGCCTACCCATCCGCTCTCTAAAGGGTCCTCAGGCATCTGATCTAACTCCACCCAGGGGTGCTGTCCCTAATACCAAAACACAATAACATTTGAGACGCCCCTTGGGAGACGCCCCTCACGTGGTGTTGCTTCTGGCTTTTTCCATGATGATCCTCATTGGGGCCTCGTGCGTTAGAGTTGACCTTGCTTCTCAGACTCTTCTCCGGCCCGCCGATACCCCCCAAACATTCCTAAACCCTCCTCCATGTCTGTTTCCTTCTCCTGAACAGAACCCTATTCATCCAACCTTTAATTGGATCCCTCCTCACACCCGCAGACAGACATTCGCAGCTAGGATCCCATTTCTCATAAACTTCTAACAGAAGTTGCAACATTATGTCTCGGCGCCCTTGGCTCCTACTAATACGTGTAAATCAAGCATGGTTAAACAATTCAGGCCTATAACATTTCTCATAATGATTATATTCTTCAACTCCTTTCATTAATCAATATCTCGTGTTAATACTCTACTTTAGGACTATATAAACACATCTATAAAATATAAACCTATTGCAAACATAACTACTAAATATCATTTAGTGCAATCCACGTCGTGCAAATGAATACCTTTCCCAACCCTTTCAGCTCTGGCCCTGAGGCCTACTGGGTTCTGTGTTTGCAGCATGTCATTCTTACATTTTAGCAGCTACACGACATGGATTCAGGATTAATCACGTCTAATAAGGTTATACATGTTCACACATTTCTGCATTAGTTCCACTTCTACATAAATCTCTAGATTAACTACACATGTCAGAGTATAGGTGAATATATTCTTGGCACCCATGGCATTTCTCTTCATGATTGTGCGTACTACGTGTAAGTGTGATGCACTGATACAATTCGTTCAGTTTACGCTCTCTCAGTTCCCCCCTTTGATGACCTCTCGGGGTCATCACTAACATTTAAACTGAAGTGATTGCTAGTGTTCCTCGTTTCTGCGTTTCTAGAGCCCTCAGGCTCCTGTACTGATTGTCTTGTATGGCAGCTAATCTCTGTAGCTGTTCCCTCTGGGCTCTCTCCAATCTCCTGGATCTATACCATTTGTATGCCCTCACCAATCCCCACAACATTATCACTCAGATCAATATTATGATGATAGGTTTCAACACATACCACGCGAAACTCTTTCCCAAGTTGGCGAACCAACCTCCAACGTCACCCATTCCATGGCCCACTTTTTCCCAAACATTTTCTCTACTCAGGTCTTCGATCTCTTTGTGGATATTAGTTATGTTCATGATAACTTTCTCCAGGGGCTTTGAATTGTCTGGAATGTAAGTGCAACATTCCAGGACCTTCAAGGCCTTACAGACTCCGCCCTCTTTTGCTAGCAGGACGTCTAATGCAAGACGGTTCTGAAGCACCATGGCCCTTATCGATTGCATCTCTCCTTCCACCAGCATTAAGGACCTTGCAGTGCTAGCAGACAACCTGTCTACGACTGTTGCCAGTCGTCTAATTTTAACATCATTGAGGATCAGTCCTAAAAGAGGAAATACAGCTCCAAATACATCTCCAACCATTTCCGCATCTCCTAGGTCTCTTCTCCCCCTCGCTGAAGCCTTGCCCTCAATGATCTCTAAGTCTTGGGCATGGTATATTTTGGGGAAGATAATTGCCAAATAACATGATCCATACCAGTTGTCAGGCAGTCTCACGTAGGCATTTCTTCCACACACAAAATATACATTTGGAATCACTTGCATTCCTTTCAAGAAATCTTTTGTATAATATTCTAAATTGAAAGCATGTTCACAACTGACTTCTCCTACGTATACATTTTCGTAATACGTTTTGGCTCTGTGAAGACATAACTTTCCTCTCTGCGCTTTATCCAAAGCTATTGGACCACTACTACCCTTTCTCTTGTGTGCCTTCTCTTCCTCGGTCCAATCTGTTTTCCATTGCCCTGATTTTTTCAAAATCTTCTGCCTTCTGTATCGATCATCCACCTGCCCTATAAACTTCTTCTCTATTTCTGACACCTTACATGTCAAATTATTTCTGCGGGCATGTGAAGTATCTAAGGTAATCCAAGGAATGAAGAACTTGGCCAATCTGTCTTCACTCTTCCAGTAGTCCCATTTATTCATCTGTTTATAATTTGGGACTTCTGGTAACACTGAATCATAATTGGAGAAATAGTATTCAAAACTATCTCTCCCATAAAATATACTAAGCAATAAGCTACATGTAATGCCATATGTCAACGGAAGGTGATGATATCTAATGCCTTCGTCTACAGACGCCGGCAACTGCATGCAGACATAGCAGTCCTTAACCTCCATGGCATCCACGTATTCATACAAAAGTTTAGCATAAGCGTTTGACCTAAAGTCACCTTGGGACTCATCCATATGTAACCTGCGGGCTTCTGCTGCTAATAGCGCCTTCTCCTGTATGTTTTCTCCTTTCTCACCCGCAACAGTGGGTTTTGGTGTCACTACAGACTCCTCGTCTGATACCCTTGCCTCCCTCTCATGTCCCACTACATATGAAACTGTAACCACTAAAGCTATTAGAAGTATCACTCCTACTATTAGTGTGCCTATTATACATTTGGCTCTACGATTCGGGGTGCCGGCTTCCATTCCGTCAGACTGTAGGATTCTCTTCCTTATTTCAACGCAAAGCTCTTTTCTTCTCGTCCCTTTACAGTCTCTTTTGTTCCTTCAGTCTTTAGAACCCCACAATTTGAAGCTGGCAGTCTCTTTTTCAAAAAGTCTTTTTGCAGCTTTAACACAGACAACCCTAGCCCTTCTCCTTCAACTAATAGGGAAGTCCCTAAGATTCTCTGCTTCCTGGGCGCTAGGTAATCTTCTTCTTGCTTATTTACAAAAGTCTTTAAGCATCTACAACTAATTTCGGACCTGCGGCTTGAATAGCATAGTTCAATATTTCCAAACGAAGAACGTGCTCTTCGTGGCTGGTTATCTTTGTTCCAAAGTCGGGGAATTGCAATTCTGTGAAAAACATGTGCTTTAACTTGCTGAGGCGGGGAGGGCTGGGGAGTGTGAAAGTTAGTGACCCTTCTGCTTCGACTCCGGGTACTAACAGCTGTACTTCCACTGTGATGATGGGCTCAGAGCTGGACACCACCACCGCTCGTATCCTCCCTGTCTCCCGTTCCAAAGACATTTGTCGCCAAATATGTCCACTCAGGGGTGGCGTATCTTCTGCTGGGCACACGTACTCTTCTTGACCTTCTTAGATCTGGTGCTTCAGAGCCCTGAGCACCTTCTTCCGGGTCTGAGTCTTCTGATATCGGAGCAAGGGTTCTCTCTGGAGTTGACCTCAGGCTAGAACTCCTTCTTTGTGGCCAATTAGCTTCTCCACGTACCCTTCTGCTCCTTCTCCTTCTGGTCTGTTCACGCTCTCTTTCAGACTGGTCGGTGTCTGATTCGTACTCCCAGCTACTTCCTCCTTCAGTAGCGTCGTCTGTTTCGCTGTTGTACTGACGGTCCTCAGCTTGGTCAGACTCGTTCTCTGCTTCCTCTGGCACCTCTACAGCTTGGCTAGCCCCCTCTATGGCTTCCCGGTCCGCAGCTGGACTTCTATCCGAGAGAGGAGCTGTTTCTTCCAGAGGTGCTGGAACCCTCCGCGTATGCGACGCGTGGATCCAATTGGGCAGGCCTCCCACCTTGACTGCAGTGTTCGTGATCAGGATGATCTGGAAGGGCCCACGCCAGCGAACATCCAGGCAGCTTCTTCTCACGTGCTTTCGCACAAGCACCCAATCACCAGGGCACAGGTCATGGCACAGGTCCTGGCACGACGGAACTTCGGCAGCCTGCACCTGAAGGGACACAGAATGAATGGCGTCAGACAGCCCCTTACAATAGTCCAGGATCATATCATCTGTGATGTTTAACAGTGCAGCAGTTGGGACAGATGGCAACCTCATTGCTCTCCCCATTAACACCTCGTGAGGCGACAGTCCCGTTCTTCTGTCTGGGGTACTACGGAGGCTCATAAGGACCAATGGCAGAGCATCAGGCCAACTCAGGGACGTTGATGAACACATCTTTGCAATTCGGGCCTTAATGGTGCTATTTATCTGCTCCACGATCCCTGATGCTTCTGGTCGGTAACTACAATGCAATTTCTGATCTATGTTCAGGGCCGCACAAATCATCTTCACAAGCTCGCTGTTGAAATGCGTTCCCCTATCTGATTCCAAAGAGGCCGGTACCCCGAATCTAGGGATGAGTTCCCTAAGCAGTAACTTGGCTACTGTAAGGGTGTCACACCTGCGTGTAGGGTATGCCTCGACCCATCTGGAAAATACGCAAACAACCACCAAGACATAACGTAGGCGGTTGCACCTTGGCATTTCAATAAAGTCTAACTGCATTCGATTGAATGGACCTCCAGACCTCCCTATGTGGCTCAGTGCAACTGGTGTTCTTTTTCCTACATTCAGCTGCTGACAGGTCACACAACGTTGGCACACCGCTTCAGCTGCTACTCTGAACTTAGGGTTGTACCACGTTTGTCTGAATACTCTCATCATAGCGTCCCTCCCTAAGTGTACTGGACCATGGATCTGTCTGGCCATCGGGCTCACCATCTCATTGGGTAGCACCGCTCTTCCATCTGCCGAGACCCAAAAATGGGCCTCTCCTATTACACATCCTGCCTTTTCCCAGGTTTGCTTTTCAAAGTCGGGTGCGTTTTCTTGCATGCACTTCAGTTCATCCCAAGTATCAACAGTTTCTAATATCATAGCTAATTCAGTTCTTACATTTATTCCACCCACTTCCACCTCTGTGAAAGAGTACCCTTGTTCCGCGCAATACCTCGCAACTTCGTCGGCATATCTATTGCCTTGTGACACGAAGTCCATATTTCGAGTATGAGCGGTACATTTTACAACGGCAATCCCTGCTGGACATTGCAAAGCTTCCAACAGTAGACGCACAAACTCTCCATTTCGAATGGGGGAGCCTGAAGACGTCATGTAACCTCTTTGAGACCATAACTGCCCGTAATCATGAACTACCCCGTAACCGTATTGGCTGTCGGGGTATATGGTGACTCGAATTTGGCTGCTTGCCAGGCAGGCACGCGTCAATGCAATAATCTCGGCTACCTGAGCGGAGTGTACTCCTTCCAGGCATCCAGCTTCCACAATTCCAGAAATTGTACAAACAGCGTAAGCTGCTCTCAACTGCCCAACTTCGTCTCTTACACATGAGCCATCGACAAAGAAAATTTCATCGGGGTCAGTCAGTGGCTCATCCACGATGTCGGGTCTCGGTTTGGTGCATAGTTCAGTCACATCAAGGCAATCATGGTCTGTACATTCATCATCATCGATATCACTTGGGAGTGGCATCAAGGTAGCAGGGTTCAAAACAGAGCATCTCTTGAGGGTCACGTTCTCTGCAGCAAGGATGACTTGCTCATAGCGCGTGAGCCTGCTGTTGGTCAGATGCTGTGTTTTGGTCCTGGTCATCAACAGTTCAACAGAGTGGGGCACGTACACCTCTAACGGGTGCCCCATCACGATGTTCTCACAACGCTCAATACTGACACCTGGTGCAGCAACGGATTTGAGACATCCGGGCAACGCTGCGGCTACTGGATCTAAAGTAGCCGAGAAATAGGCAACTGGTCTACGGGCATTCCCATGAATTTGGACCAACACAGACAACGCACAACCTTCTCTCTCACAACAGTAAAGCAAGAATGGTTTATCGTAATCAGGCATTCCCAGAGCAGGAGCACGACACAGGTCCTCTCTCAGCTGCAGGAACGCCATCAAACAGTCTTTGTCCCATGGTACCGGATCACTCACCTCCTTGTGCGTCAGTTTTTGTAAGGGTTTTGCTTTCAGTGAAAAGTTTGCGATCCACTGTCGGCAATAACCCACCATCCCTAGAAACATCCTGACTTCTCTCTGCGTTTTTGGCGCATTCATTTTCATGATCGCCTCTATTCTGTCTGGTGACACTTTTCGTTTACCCTTCTCTATTCTGTGCCCCAAGTACTGCACTTCTGTCAGACAGTACTGCAATTTTCCCGGGGACACCTTGTGCCCATTTACAGCTAGGTGATTTAGCAAAGCAATGGAATCCTCCCTGCAAGCTTCTTCTGTCTCTGACGCCACAAGGAGGTCGTCTATGTACTGGACCAGAACTGACTTCTGGGGCAGTACTAGACTTTCAAGATTCTTCTTCAATAGCTGGTAAAAGATCGATGGGCTTTCTGTATACCCCTGGGGGATACGACACCATGTTAATACGCGATTTTCCAGCTTAAAAGCGAAAAGGAAATGGCTATCCTCATCCAATGGGATCGAAAAGAAAGCCTGGCAAAGATCAATCACAGTGAACCATTCGGCTTGGAACGGTATCTGAAACAATATCACGGATGGATTCGGTACCACTGGACAACATGAGACAACTATGTTATTAATCTTTCGGAGGTCCTGCACTATCCTAAATTTCCCATTTGGTTTCTGCAAACCCATAATCGGGGAGTTACATGGACTACCCACGATTTACTTCAATATTCCCTGCTTAATCATGGACTCGATCACTGGCTTTATGCCTGCAATCGTTTCTGGAGTCAATTTATATTGGGGTGTTCTTGGAAACTCAGCATGCGGTTTCACTACAATTTTCACTGGGTCCACTCCCTTAACCAGTCCAATCTCTTCCCCAGTGAAATCCCACACTTCCGGTGCCACAGTCTCTCTCAGATCCCATGGGAGCTCATCCACGGTCAACGTGGGATACAGCTCCACACATATTCTTGAATTTGCGACTTTGAAGTCAGCATCGTCATCATTGGTCAATACCTCCACTCCTTGTGGTGTGCAGTATATCGTACAATTTAACTTGCACAAAAGGTCTCTTCCTAACAGGCATACAGGACTAGAATCGCAGACCACAAACTGATGCTCATCGCTGTATTTCCCTATTTTCACCTGCACTGGTTCTGTCAATGGGCTAGTCATTCTCCGGTTTGCGACCCCCACCACTTGTATGGCCTCTCCTGACATGGGCAGGCCTGGAACTGCGGCTGATCTTATCGTGGATCGAGTGGCTCCTGTGTCCACTAGAAATGTCGTGGGGCACCCTGCCACTTCGGCCTCAACATAGGGTCCCCTTTGTTCCACTTCTAAGGCTGCCCCGAGGGTACAGTCTTCCCTTTCCACTCTCTGTCCAGTTAGTGGATCGACGTAATAGCATTCCTCTCCTCCTACAAACAGAGGCATCTGTCTATATGTCTTACCCATAGTCCCTACTCTGGGTGGTTGAGGGAACTGGGCTCGTGGAGGTGGGGTCCCCCCTTTGAGCACCTTTCCTTGGTATGGCGTTGCCCCTCTCGCAGGCCTACTCTGGACCTCTTCCTCCTCTACCTCCTGTTCCCCAATTTGAACGTTATAGGGACACTCGCGTTTCCAATGCCCCACCTCGTTACACTGGTGGCACCGTGTCGTTTTCTTCAATGCGGCTATATCCACCCTTGGTCTAAAGGTGGAGTTCTCCTCATTGCCCTTGCTCTGGCTATACTGTTTCTTACCCCCAGTTCCTGTTCCCTGCTGCTGTTGCTTCTGTCCACCCTTACCAGCTGCCTGCATCTGCACCACCATCAGTTTCTCTTTTAGCTTCTTTGCCTTGGAGTCTATCTCATCACAGCAGTACCTGGCATATCTCAGGATTTCATCTAAAGGTTTATTTTGCCAACAAATCAAGTGTTGCTGAATCATTAAACTAATATCCGGTCTTAAAGCCAGAACGAATTTAGACACAAATTGCCCTATATCCTTAGGATCCATTACATCCAGTCCGCTATACTGTTTAAACGCCTTCAGCAATCTCTCGTAATACTCGTGAACTGTCTCTTTGGGTTCCTGTCTAGTGCGATCTATTTTGACCCAATCTATGTCCTGCATTGGCACCTTGTCCTTCAGCCAGGTCATCACTCTCTCATATTTAACCATTACTGTCTCGGACGGCCCATTAGTCCTTGCATCTCTCTCTGGCTCTGTTGTGGGCCACTCAGCGCTAACCTTACATGCTGTCCACAAGTCTCCTGGTACCACAATGTCAAACAGGGTGTTCAGATCTATCCATAGGACTTTTGAGATTTTTACAAACCTCTCCACTTGCTTATACCACTCTACTGGGTTCTCCCTCAATTTAGGGAAGGAGTTGGTAAAAGCTGCCAAGTCCCCCCTGCTCCATGGCACATGTACATAGTTCCCATTTGCAACCTCACGTAAAGGGTATGCCTCTATTCTCTGTAACCCTCCCGGTGTCATACCAAGCATGCTTCTCCTGACGGTCCCCTTCTTGGACCACCTTTCTTCCCATTTATCCAGTGCCCTCCACGTCCTTATTCCCGTGATCAGTTCCCTTATGTGCGTTTTCAATCCTATTGTTCTTCTCTCATCTAAGTCTCGATCTGAATAATGTAGCCTGTGGTTACCCTGTAATGCTTTGGTCCTTGACAGGTCCACCATATATTTGCCTGCTAGTTCTACTAATTTCTCATGGATTGTTCTCGCCTTTCGAGTGATGTCCTTTGCCATGAACAGTATTTCATCCTGCTCATACATTTCCATTCTTTCTAAAGGCAGGGTACCATCCACCATGTCGTCCAGATCTGACTTTAAGCTGGCGACATTGAGTCTCTTGGCTTTTATCTCAGCTCGCAATGTCTCTTTCGAAGGGGGTTCACTGGCCTCTCTACCATCCCAACTCCGAGCCCTACGCTTGGGCTCAGGAGAGTTAAGGAGAGTCCTTCCTTCCTCCCATCTCTCTAGGTCCCATGCTCGGCCATCCGATCTTGGAAGGTGATGGAACACGGGCCTGTTACCCCCAATCTTATTTTGTCCACTCTCTCTTTCTTCACTCTCTCCACAGCAGGTTTCCCTGCTATTCTCCCTCCGGTCGCCATTCGCTCTCTGTCTAGTGTCACTCAGTATCCGGTATGATCCTTCCCGGTTCCCCATATCCCCTGGACTGCGTTCTTGTCCGTAATCACAGGGGCTATGACGAGGCCTCTCGCAACTCTCGTTTTGTTCGCCATTGCCAGGCACATAGTGGGTACACTTAAAGCTGTCTCTGTACTCCTGCGTTCTCCGGTCTCCTTCACTGTGTATTGGGCGAGACACCCCCCCACACTCGGGCCCCTGTTTTCCAGGTCTGACCTCCCTCTTCTCCTGATAGGGCAAGTGTCCCCTCTCCTGTCCTGTTCCTTCCCGTCCCACTCTGGACTGCTTTCGCCAGCCCCACAGTGAGTCCGGGTCCTGCTATCCTGGCTTTCCCTTCCAGCTTCCGCGGCAATGATGTTCTTGTGAGCCTCCACTGCCTCGTCCCATTTCTTCATGTACTCACTTAGCTCCTGGAAGGATTTTCGTCCTGATCCCCTCAGATCCTCCGGCCATCTAGGGCCCCCCGGATCCCCTATCGGATCCCCTGCTGTATGTACTGGGGTGCTCCAATCTCTCGGTCTTGGCAACTGACTTGGGGAGTTGATCGTATCGTTCCTCCTTGCCATCTCTGCTCTTTCCCTGTCCCTCCGTACCTGTTCCTCCCCTCTAGCTCTTTCTGGGTCATAAATCGATACTATAGGACCTATAGTAACAGGTACTTGCAGGGCATCTGGCAGTGCGTAGGATGTGGCACACTCCGTTTCTGGCACTCTTTGTACCACAAACCTCCCGACCACCTGCTGCACCTGACTAGATTGGGACAGTTCTTTCTTTGCAGTGGGATCCCAATCGGAAATGGGAAGCGGTCCATGTTCCCCTATGCTGGCCCCCCCTTCTCCACTAGTCTCTACACTTCCTGGCTCTTTGTTATACGGGGGTGGCCTATCTGTCAGTAACCTATTTATCAGGCTGTCCTCTGTCTCGCTCTCTTCATCTTCTTCTAATGGATTTTTGTTTCCTGGCATTTCTAACACTGGGTACAGTTTATTTACTTCAATGTTATGCACTCTCCATCTTTTAGCATCCGCATCCCATTTGGCATCCTGCACTGCTCTTACCGATCGTTTCACCCTTTCTTGTCGTCTATTCAGGTTCCTCTCGTGCGCTGCCCTAATCCATGCATTGAGAGCTTCGAACTGGGTCGGTCTAGGCATAGGTCTCATTGAGGTCATGACCGCTTTCAATCTGTGTAGCACCTCTAATCTGAACGTCCCATACTTTGGAAACGTCAGTTCCTCATTTCCCTCTGTAATCTTACTCCACTCTGATATCCACATTATTGTATGGAGCCCAACATTTGCCGCCATATAATAAGCCGGCGTACCCTCCGGCGGGGCTTCTTCCCCTTCATAAGATCTCCGCCTCTCTCTTTTAAACGCCGCTCTTAACCATTTGAAACACTTCATAATTATACGCACAATTTCCAGCCTCACTATTCTGTTTACTTCCCGATGACAATCCACCAATCCTAGCGCGGCTCTGCTAGCTTGCCTATCGCAGCGCGGTCTTGCTCCGGCCGGCCAATCCCAGCGCGGCACTTTCTGACGGCACTCGTCTCCGCTTCGCAGCAGCACCCCTCCTTTCTCAGCTCGTCTCCCGGTCATGTATGCGTCCCATTCATACTCTGGAAAAATGACTACTTCCGACCAAGCCGTCCCTTTCCTTGACTGTACGTCCACAGTCTATCTATAATTGTCACCACAACTGACGAAACGTCCTCCGTCTCTCTGATAGGTTGCTTACACACAGTAACTTCCGGCCAGCGTCCGTTACTCACACACTCACTCTTACGTTCCCCCTATCTCGGTCCTGCGGGCGATCAATGGTACCTCATGACCCCCTTCACTCTGGTTGACAATTACTCTGGATGTCCGATACACCCGAACCACTTAAGCTCTCCTTGAACTTAAGATTTTCACCGGTTGCGCGCGCTCACAACCTGTTCCACAGTCACTCTACAGACATTCAACTCCGCCAGACATTACAACATAGATACAACACAAAAACACCGCAATCTAACACGCATGACCCTTTATACTCACTCTCGACCGATACTGCTGCTTTTCTGTCTCACGTCATCCGGACCTTCTTCGGCGGGCGGCTCTTCCGATCATCGATCTCTAGGGGCCTTGGGGTAATCTAACCTGGCCTAGGTCACCTTCCTCAAGAAGGCAACCATCCTCTATAGCTACCAACTGCGGGGGTGGGATTTTGATCGCTATCTTATCACCTTTGATCTAAACCCCGTTCTGGTCGACTGAACCTTTGTTGCCTGTCATTGAGGAAAGAAGGTGCATCTCTTACCAGGTTAGTTCAATCAATAATGGACTCCGCTCGGAAGAACCACAAACAACTTCTAGCTTTCAAGGATTTATTATAAAGTTAGGGTAAGTTGCAAATACAAGCATCTCAGAATGATGTTCACCAGATATATGGGTACGACTACATACATGTGCTCTCTGAAAGCCCTCAGACGAGCAAAGAAAACTACCAGGATTAATTCCAGAATTAATAGAGCTGCCAGCATAGACACGTATTGTGCTCTCTCAGTCATTTACAGCCGGATAAAAGGGTCAGGTTAGGCTGTCCCTTCCCTGTTCTGGATGGTATCCCTACTTAACAAAATCCCAACCTAACAAAAGGTGTCAGTTGCGAATGACTTCCAAGGAAGATCACCCACTCTTTGTCTCTAGGTGAAAACCTATGATCTCCAGTCATGACCCCTCTCTGCCTACCCATCCGCTCTCTAAAGGGTCCTCAGGCATCTGATCTAACTCCACCCAGGGGTGCTGTCCCTAATACCAAAACACAATAACATTTGAGACGCCCCTTGGGAGACGCCCCTCACGTGGTGTTGCTTCTGGCTTTTTCCATGATGATCCTCATTGGGGCCTCGTGCGTTAGAGTTGACCTTGCTTCTCAGACTCTTCTCCGGCCCGCCGATACCCCCCAAACATTCCTAAACCCTCCTCCATGTCTGTTTCCTTCTCCTGAACAGAACCCTATTCATCCAACCTTTAATTGGATCCCTCCTCACACCCGCAGACAGACATTCGCAGCTAGGATCCCATTTCTCATAAACTTCTAACAGAAGTTGCAACATTATGTCTCGGCGCCCTTGGCTCCTACTAATACGTGTAAATCAAGCATGGTTAAACAATTCAGGCCTATAACATTTCTCATAATTATATTCTTCAACTCCTTTCATTAATCAATATCTCGTGTTAATACTCTACTTTAGGACTATATAAACACATCTATAAAATATAAACCTATTGCAAACATAACTACTAAATATCATTTAGTGCAATCCACGTCGTGCAAATGAATACCTTTCCCAACCCTTTCAGCTCTGGCCCTGAGGCCTACTGGGTTCTGTGTTTGCAGCATGTCATTCTTACATTTTAGCAGCTACACGACATGGATTCAGGATTAATCACGTCTAATAAGGTTATACATGTTCACACATTTCTGCATTAGTTCCACTTCTACATAAATCTCTAGATTAACTACACATGTCAGAGTATAGGTGAATATATTCTTGGCACCCATGGCATTTCTCTTCATGATTGTGCGTACTACGTGTAAGTGTGATGCACTGATACAATTCGTTCAGTTTACGCTCTCTCAAACCTCCCTATATAAGGTGTGTGTGCACTGCAAGAATGCAGGATTTATCTGTGCGTATGAGAAATTACTAATTTTTGTTTAAATATCTTTATTTGCATGTTTTCAAACAAACAGGTTACAGTTAAAGAAGAAAGTGGGGAAAAGAGAAGGAAGGGTGGAGGGAGGGGTGAGACATGCAGGGTAGAGAGCTTGTGTGAGACAGAGAACAAATAGTCATTACAGGTGCAATAAGGGTCTGCAGGTATTGCCGGAATATTTGCAAACTGTGATAAACATTAAGTCCATACAGCAGGTGACAGACCACCTATTGCATTCTCGTTGTGTCACATATGTATCAACTATCAGAAAGACCACCTTTTAGTGTCCAGACGGATATAGGAAGAATATTAATCGGATCTCAACTGTACACATAAATGTATGTACCTGGTTATCCAGTTCGTTATCAAATTGAGGCAAAATCAGATACAATTTATAATTCTACAATCAATCATAAAAACAAACAAAGAGAACTATCGTCTTATCATCAATGAGTAATTACTAATATAATTATTTAACTGGCACATTCTAATTTACTTTTATTTAATTCTTTTATAGCGCTAATCCTAGCTACAGGGAGTCAAGAGCGCTGCACATCACACACACAGACACAATAAATCATACAAGTATTTAAAGCAATGTACATGGAATGTTACATTATACAATCCAGGTAATGAGGAGTAGGAGTTACATATTGTCCATGCATGTGCACCTTATATGTTAAGAGTGAATTGTTGGGAGAAACACTAAGTCAGTATATAAAATTGATGCATCGTTTGTGGTTGTCTATACTAACAAGACTTTATTACTTCCCAAAGGAACCCTTCTTTGTAATCTTAGAGCAACAACAGGATAAGAAATAAAAACAATAAGCCGCAGCATCTTTGCCAGTGAACCGGGACCTGAGAGGGACTCGAAGTCCCACGAGGCAGCTTTCAACAAACGCCCTCACCTGAGCCTGCAGCCTGCATAAATTACCTTGCCGCTCCCGCTTCGTGGGAGCCGCAGCGTCTTTGCCAGTGAACCGGCACCAGAGAGGGACTCAAAGTCCCAGGAGGCAGCTTTCAACAAATGCCCTCATCTGAGCCTGCAGTTTGCATAAATTACCTTGCCAGTGAGCCGGGACCTGAGAGGGACTCAAAGTCCCAGGAGGCAGCTTTCAACAGACGTCCTCACCTGAGCCTGCAGCCTGCATAAATGCCCTCGACGCTCCCGTTTCGCGGGAGCCACAGTGTCTTTGCCAGTGAACCGGGACCAGAGAGGGACTCGAAGTCCCAGGAGGCAGCTTTCAACAAACGCCCTCACCTGAGCCTGCAGCCTGCATAAATTACCTCGCTGCTCCTGCTATGCAGAACGCGCACGGGCGCCCGCCTGGCAAAGCCCGGGCCAAGGGCGGTCCCTTTTGAGCCCGTTGGAGACTGGTGGAGGCTGGACTGGGCCCCCCTCTAACTTATCCAGACTTAAGGTCAGTTATCACCAATTTTATCTTTGCCACAAACAATTTTTTTTCCTAGGACCTTAATTATAGTAATCATTTTGGATGCAATGCCCTTTCGTGAGGGAAAGAGCAGGAAAGTGGCTACGGGTAGACACGTAGTTGGGACTCTGCACCAGTTTATCACAAGGCCAATTTCGGTGTTGGCCCACGAATTTGCCCTAACTGAGCGTCGTGTTTCTCAGGAACTTGAATTTGCTAAACGCTCATCTATGGGCGACCTGATTTTGGCAAAAACCCCAGAGAGAGAGTCATCTGTAAGGCCACAGTCCATGGAGCAACACATTTAAGTAGTAACTCTGCCTTGCAGGAGGAGGCGCGTGTTTCCACTCAGGGGGAGCCTGATCAGCCAAGTAGAATTGTGTGTAATAACACTCAGGCTCCCACTATTGATGAACAGACACCCAACAGTGTACCAGTGGGGGTATCCCCGGAAGCTTTGCACAATCAATCTGCCCAGAACATGGGGGCAATTCCAAAGAGGAAGCAAGGAGGGGGTACATTGAGGGGAAAAAATCCCCAAATCACTAAACTAAACAAACATGGAGACCTACCCGGTCCCAACCTTCCAAACCTAGGTTCACTATATGAGATTACACCCTCTGTTGTCGCTCTTGCTGGCCCTTCGTTGCCAATGGACGATGGACTCTTGGTAAAGATTGCTGGCCTTATCACTGAGGAGAGGATGGTGAAATTTGAACATTTGATAATGACCAACCTAGATGGTATTCAGAAAAATCTTCCAGTGAGTGGCCAGGACAAGAACATAACCACTGAAGGATGTAGGGGTGCAAGTGGTACCAACTCGATCTCTGACTCCCATGCCACAGAATCAATGGAAGGCACAACACATGGGAATATTGCACCAAGTGCCATTACTGATAATGGCAGAGTACCAATGGAAAATCGAGACTCTACTAGGGGTGGGAGAAAACAACTTCAAACAAAAGAATTGGGCTCGGCAATAAGGACACAGGGGGTTTCAAAGGGATTTGATAATCATGTGAATACAGTAGCACACATTGATTTGCCACCTGAGTCGGTACCCTATGTGGTTGTTTTGGCCGTGGTCCTGGGCCTAACCGAGGGTAGGTCAGAATCCTATACTGAATTTAAGAATAAAACTATCCATTGGCTAAATACCAATAGGCCTCTTCCTCCAAATATACGTAGACAAATCCTGTTTGCACATAGAGTAAACTGGGTTGGCCCGAGGAAGAAAGATATCCCAGGTAGTTGTATAGTAGTTCGTTTTGGAGATAGGTGGGCAGTACCTCATATCTGCGACGGACCATATCGAAATTCAAAAACATCCATACAGGCTCTGGATTTCAGTTATTTTTATACCACCACATCAAGAGGTGAGCCGTTAAGTTACCAGGAAAGTATTCGGGAGGGGCGACCACTACCTAGAAATTTGACCAATAGTCCAGGGTTGGACGGGTTTTGCTCTGCCTTTAACATCCCTGTAAGAAATAGATACAGTGTCCTAGATATGGTCGATTGACTGGAGCCAAACCACATACCACTCCCCACTTGTCCTAATTATTTTGGTGATTCTACCTTGAGTCCGGGGGTTGAACTCTTGGGACGACTGTTAGAGCGAAGGAGTGATAACGGATGTGAAGAAAAGGGAGAGGATAAGCATCCTTGGTGCATGTGAGGATGTGGCCAATTTGGTGGCCGGGCTCAAATCTAATAGTGTAATAGCTGGTGATGAGGGTATACCTCCCCAAACTCCCGTAACTATTTGCAATTATTCAGGAATTACAGAAAATCCATCTGGGCAAGATGTTGAGTTGAATCCCGAAGGTGAGATGGAAGAAAGCCCCAATGGTATCAAGGTTATGTCTTGGAACATAGCAGGATTACTGGGCAAATTAGAGCAGCCGGATTGGGGTAACTTTGTGGATGACCATGAGATATGCCTCTTTCAGGAAAGCTGGGCTCTAAAAACCTTACACAGAGTAGGCTTTGTATCATATAGTGAGCCAGCACTGAAAGGTCTAAGATGTAGACCACCAGGGGGTCTATGCATATGGGTGGGCACTCACTTAGGGTATACTGTAAAGTGTTTAGATACCCACACACCGGATATTCTATGCATTCTCCTCTCCAATGCTGATATACCCAATCTGGCAATTATTAATGTCTATTCTAGACCAGTAAAACATGGGTACACATCACCAACTTTGGATCACTTGGCAGCCTTATTGGACACAATTTTGGGGAAAGCATTCTTTATCATAGGTGGCGACTTCAACTGCCACTTTGAGCCCCTTAATGGTTTGCCGTTACCAATCACGTCTGAGGAGGATGCAATACTATAGCTTTATAGCCCGCCGTAGCGGGCTATACCAGCTATTAAAGGCCCGCTGAATCGTTAAAGGCCTGAGCCGAAGGCGAGGGACTTTAACGAGACAGCGGGACTTTAATTGCCGGTATAGCCCTGCTACGAAGGGCTATAAGGCTATTAGAACATTCTGACACTAGAGGGCAGAATGTTCTAACAAATTAAACAAAGGGTTCTCGGAGCTTGAGGGGATATAAATCCCCTCGAGCTTCGAAAAGCCTATGTAGAACATTGGAATGTTGCTCTGCGGGCCTTTACCGGCCCGTATAAGCAGGGAGCACTCCATTGTCTGCAATGGAGCTCCCAACATTCCAATGTTCTAATATTGATTCATGTGGCTAATGCTTACCCAATAAGGGGATGAAACCCTCTGGTCCTCTAATTGACCTCTCTAACACATACATATTCAAGGAGGGCCTGCAATGGCCGGTTCGCCAATGATAATCTGGGCCATTTTACTTACAAAAAACTGTCACAGGAATCCGTAATAGATTATATTCTAATAAATGCTGAATTTTGGCACAAAGCCATAAAGTTCTGTGTTTTTCCCGGCCAGAAAGTGATCATAACCCTCTGGTTCTGACATTGGAAGTACAAGTAGCAGAACCGGGGCAAGTTTTGGATCACATTCGACAAGATAATTTAACTGTGGTTGATGGAGGTCGACATATCCACTGGGGTGTAATATTCCAGTCCCAGGATACAATAATAGAAATGTACTCATGTGTCATTCCTATGTTGGACAAGGCAAACCTTCTCATTGGCACTGGAGCCTGCGAGCCCGATAATGCAGAGCTAGGAATAGTCCATCAGGATCTGGTTGCAACCCTGGCACCCTTTTTTATAGTAATAAATGAATTGAGAGTAACCGACCTAGGGGAAAAAGTCACCGGTATAATACGGCGTGCAGAAACGCGAAAAGTGCGCTTCTGACATCCCTTAAAAAGAGTGATAGTGCAAGTATTAGGGAAAGCAGGTCTTTTTTTAAAAAGGTGATTTTACATGCGAAAACAGAAAGGGAAATGGAAAGATGGCAGGCAATAAAAAATGCTTTAGACCAAAAAGATATTATAGGCTTTTGGAACCTAGTCCATACTGGACGAGTTGAGAGGAAGAACGCCATTGAGCCCAATATCAGTGAGGAAGCCTGGCGTCTTCATTTTAAGGATTTATACTAAAGCCCAAAAGAAGAGCAATCCATGAATGGGAACATATGTAATCCCAGAACCCTAGCAGTTTTTAGGGATTCGCCTACTTGTACCTTGGTTGAGGTGTCCGCAGCAATTACGAAGGTACTACCAAACAAGGCCCCTGGGTTAGATAGAATTCCCGGGGACCTGTGTAGAAGCGAACAGGCAGTGTGAGCTCCATATCTCCAACTGCCATTTTAATGCGATCCTCAATGGGATATCGTCCGCCCTCCACGTGGGCTGGGGCAGAGATCATCCTGATTTATAAAAAGGGGTCTCCAATTGACCCTGTAAATTATAGGCCGATAAGTCTCATATATATGCTAGAGTGTTATTGGCTGGATTACACGAATGGATGGAGGACCATGATATTTTAACTCCCCTCCAAGCTGGCTTTAGAAGCAAAACATCGACTATATACCAGTTGTTAAGGTTACAACTGATATACTGGAAGCATATAGTCTTGGAGGGTGGAAGTCTGTACCTCACGTTCGTGGATTTAAAATCTGCCTTTGATATGGTGGACCGCAAACAGTTTTGGCCACACTTACAACAAGGAAACCCTACCTTCTAAGGAACCAGGGTGCATATTTATATCAAAAAACAATGGTTCCAGTGGAACAGATAAGAGTATACATAATAAATACTGAACAATGTCAAATAATAATGTGAAGGTTACTTAGGATGTAAGAAGGAGAAACAAACTCATGACACCTAATGAATTACCATCAGTTGTTATTTTTGCAAAAAATACACAATAAAATACACTGTAATGTACATATCACAACGTGAAGATTTTTAGAAAAAAGGAAGGGGATGAAAGGGGAGGGTCCCAAGTATAAAGTGTGAACCAAAGGAGTGGTTGAAGCACATAGAGAAGACAACAAGTGACAATATGTGCACGGTTTCAACAGGGGTGTATTTACAAGGAATTGGGAAAATGACCAATTACACAATATTCAATAATTTAAACAATGACTATTAAATTCATAGACATTGACTGAGAGGTTCATTTGGGAATGAACCTCTCAGTCAATTTTCCCAATTCCTTGTAAATACACCCCTGTTGAAACCGTGCACATATTGTCACTTGTTGTCTTCTCTATGTGCTTCAACCACTCCTTTGGTTCACACTTTATACTTGGGACCCTCCCCTTTCATCCCCTTCCTTTTTTCTAAAAATCTTCACGTTGTGATATGTACATTACAGTGTATTTTATTGTGTATTTTTTGCAAAAATAACAACTGATGGTAATTCATTAGGTGTCATGAGTTTGTTTCTCCTTCTTACATCCTAAGTAACCTTCACATTATTATTTGACATTGTTCAGTATTTATTATGTATACTCTTATCTGTTCCGCAAACAGTTTTGGGGCATCTTGCTAGCCCCACTGTGCCATCAGTTTAGGCGGGTCCACAAGGGAACCTTTGCAAGGGTGAGGTTTGGCAAGAATGGTAAACTGACTTCTCCTTTGAAAAGGGGGTGAGACAGGGGTGTGTGCTTTCACCAACTCTTTTCTCCCTCTTTCTCAACCGGTTAATCGAAGACCTTCTTGCTGTTAAAGATATTGACCCCCCCAAAACTGGCGTGCCGCAAATTTTCAGCATTAATGTTTGCGGACGACACTATGCTCCTCTCAAAATCACCTTTGGGGATGCAGCGTGTCCTAGAGGAATTCAGCCAGTTTTGTAAGAGGAGGAATCTGGTGGTTAATATTACAAAGACAAAATATATGGTTTTCAACGCGAATTCCACCAATTGCCCTCACCCTACAATGGATGGTAGACCTTTAGATAGACCGCCCGATTCATCAAAGAAAATAGCGCTCGCAAAGGGCCAGATTCTGAGAATCTGGCCCTTTGCGAGAGCGATTTTTGCATTTGGGATTCAGCATCCCAAATGTAAAAATCGCTAATTGCGATCTCGCAATTTTGCGAGGAATTACATTTAAGGAATCTCTATTTGAGATTCCTTAAATGCAATTCATCATCCAATTTAATTTTGCGAATTCGCCATTTCTAGCCGCAATTTACCGCGAGGTCAGACCTCGTGGTAAATTGCGAAAACTCGGAAAAATGCATTTAAATGCTTTTTCCTGAGTTGCATGTTACACACACACATGCCCTTTGGACATGTGTGTGTGCAACACCTGTGTAAAATTTCATTTGAGGGGTCCTACAGGGTGTCCTTTGGACACCCCTGGCACCTTTCAAATCGCTATCTTATTTGCGATTAGCAAATTGCTAATTGCAAATAAGGAATACTCTCCATTTATTCCTATGGGCCTTATTTGCGATTAGCAATTTGCTAATCGCAAATAAGGAATATGTAGGAATCGCATATCTTCATGCAATTTCTACATGAATCCCGTTTTGCGAGTCCTTAATAGCGATTCGCTATGAATTGCTATTAGGGCCTCGCAAAACGGGAGAATGATGAATCAGGCTGAGAGTTTCTATCTTTGATTATTTAGGACTCTCCCTAAATGACAAAATGGGGCGGGGCTCACAAATTATTAAGGGCAATCTAAAATTGACCCTGGCCATTGGAGGGATTTTAAAACTTCACAAAACTTCAGCTTTAAAGGCCATAAGTCCCCCAGTAGAAAATTTTAAAATACAAGCTGGGGGATCCGCCCTATATGGGGCAGAACTGTGGGGGCACTGTGCAGTGAATGCCCTTACAGTTACTGAAAATAGTTTTATGAGACAGATTTTAAGCCTGCCCAAAAATACGCCCCTAGTACCACTCAGAATGGACCTGGGCATTCGCCTCATAGCGAAGTTAATATTGTCGCGTCCATTGATGTATTGGCGACTTCTGTGAGGCTCCCCAGAATTGGTCCATTATAGGGACGAACTAAAAGTGGTACTGTCCACATTGGGGGCTGTAGAATTCCCAGGCTGGTTTTTATATGGGAGATCTATGGACTGCACCGGAAGTTTCAAGTGCGGAAACTTCAAAAAAATCCCTAGTATGCGCTTTGAAGGACTATAATTTGTCACGTATTATACAGACGGCTGAGACCTCTAGCCTACCCTATGGATTCCTTGATTCCAAGTGCCAATATAAATTTGAGCAAGTGATAGACACTATGCAACCTGTATTAGTTAAAAAATTGTACCTTCAATTTAGGTATGGGACACTTGCACTTAACGCTCGTACTAACAGGTAGGCAGGCAGTACAGGCCGCCCTTGTCCTGGGTGTTTAATGGAGGAAGAAACCGTGATTCATGTGGTATTCTTCTGTCCGGCATATAAGAACCCCAGATCTAAGTGGGAGAGCCAACTTTGCAGAAACCTGGGCATTAGAAATTAAAGAGAAATCTTTAGGATTTTAAAAACGGACACTGACCCGGTTATTGCTGTTGTGATCTCAAAATTTGTATTTGCAATGTGGCCTAAGAGAAGGTATCTCCTTGATAGTTGCAAGGTGAATCTGTAACATTTGTAGCCTATCTACCCTTGTTTTAGGTCTATATGAGATAGAAGGTAAACTCGGCAGGCACTTGTTGATTTCAAGGATTGTAATATATCAAATGGCTGCTGGGTGATTTTGGGCTTAGTTATCTTGTTATATGAAACTTTCTATTTGGTTTTAACATTTAAATGTTAAATTATATTTTTAAGATATTTATACATTTCCCATACTGTCGAATATTTATCGGCCCAATTCCCTTAAAGTATGAATATATTTCTTGTGTAATATATATCTCTGTATTTGCAAACGGACTGTTTTCCTGATTTTTTAGGATGTTGTTAAAATTGTAATTTTGCTTTTTATGCACTTTTATGGCTGTAATAGCCAAAATAAAGTTTAATGAATGAATGAATGAATGAAAAACAATAAGGATTTAAACCCATGACTTACAGTTTATGTGCAGCTCCTTGATGCCGGTAAATAGAGCACTGTTTTATATGAGGACTAGCAGCCCGTCCCGACTTTGTCCGGGTAAAATAAGGCTAGGCAGCAATGGTTTTAGTATTATTGTACATTCGTCCCACATGATAAGAGACACATTTTGAAGCAGTGTCCCCAAAGGTCAGTTTTTCCGAATAGAGCATATTGAATCCCTTTCAAGGGAAACTGTTAGAGGCAGTTCAAAGGTAGAATGTGCTGTTTTCCCAGCTGTTAGCAAAGTGGTAGCTATTCCAGATGAAGCAACAGCTAGAGCCAAATTCCCAGAAGATCGAACTTTGGCAAGTATGAGGTTGATTAGGTAAGTCTTTCCTGTGCCACCGGGGGCGTCTATGAACAATAGTTTGCCTTGCTTCTTTTCTACACTATCAACTATGGTGTTGTAGGCGAGTTGTTGATTGGGAACAAAGTTAGGCAAGTGTTGAGAAAGGTAGTTATTATCTCTGGAATATTGTGTGCGGTAGCGATATTGTGGTATCCAGTTAGGTTAGTTCGGACCGCTAGCGGCAGGCTGAAATCGTGTAAGGACTTCTCGCTTAATAGAAACAGTGAGTCTTCAACTTCTATAAGTCCTTGGTTTATGATTTCATTGTTGATAGCAGCCCGTGCCGACGTTGTCCGGGTATGAATTGCTGCCGGCCAGTAGTATATTGTTTTGTAGGATTTCGTTTTGATAGCATTTCTTATCTGTGACAGGCCTGTGAAACGCTCCGATTCACAGTGCACTGCTGATGCACTTAAGAGTGCGCGTTCAGTAGTGTGTGAACTCGAGTTTCCCTACTTTATATTTCTTTGCAATATTTTATAGCGCAAACTCGACAACATGGCATGAGCACAATTTACATTACAGAAGAACACATTAATTTGTGGTAGGCACGGGGAGACAAAGCGATTTGCCTGGAATCACAGGATGTTGAGCTGATGCCGAGATTCGAACGTAGCTCCCCAGCTCTAAAGTTCGCAATTCTAGAACTTGTGGCGGGAGGTGTGTCTAAAAGTGTATGTTGGTGCTGGCCATCAATGAGAGAGACCTGTGCATTTTTCAAATGTGTGGTGAAAAAATATGAGTATGTTGCTGGAGATATGGACCGCCGTGCCACCAATGTACTTACCGGGGGAGGGTAAACACCGATTATTCCGCAACTTTCTTTCCGTATACCATCACTCCGCATACTTTCATTAGGAAAGTACCATGACTCCGCAATGCCATTATAACGCATGGCATTACATTTTATATGCTTTTACTATGCATACATTTACAACGAAATTCGTTGTAAATGCATGAATGGTAAAAGCATGTTTTTTTAATGTTTGGATAAAGTAAGTATGGGTATAGGGGTATATGTTTTGGGGTACTGAGGTATATGTTTTGGGGTGTTTGGGTATTTTAAGGGTTCAGATATAGTTTTGGGTTATGGGGTACAGGGGTAGTTTTAGGGTTTAGGGATAGGTATGGGTTTTGGGGTACAGGGGTATTTTTAGGGTTCAGGGCTAGGTTTGGGTTTTGGGGTATAGGGGTATTTTTAGGGTTCAGATACAGTTTTGGGTTTTGGGGTACAGGGGTATTTTGAGGGTTCAGGGGTAGGTTTGGGTTTTGGGGTACAGGGGTATTTTTAGGGTTCAGGGCTAGGTTTGGGTTTTGGGGTACATAGGTATTTTAAGGGTTCAGATATAGTTTTGGGTTTTGGGGTACAGGGGTATTTTAACGGTTCAGGGCTAGGTTTGGGTTTTGGGGTACAGGGGTATTTTTAGGGTTCAGGGCTAGGTTTGGGTTTTGAGGTACAGAGGTATTTTTAGGGTTCAGGGCTAGGTTTGGGTTTTGGGTACAGGGGTATTTTTAGGGTTCAGGGCTAGGTTTGGGTTTTGGGGTATAGGGGTATTTTTAGGGTTCAGATACAGTTTTGGGTTTTGGGGTATAGGGGTATTTTTAGGGTTCAGGGGTAGGTTTGGGTTTTGGGGTACAGGGGTATTTTTAGGGTTCAGGGCTAGGTTTGGGTTTTGGGGTACAGGGGTATTTTTAGGGTTTAGGGGTAGGTTTGGGTTTTGGGGTACAGGGGTATTTTAAGGGTTCAGATATACCGCCTAATTCATGAAGCCTAAATCGGCTCGCAAAGGGCCAGATTTTGAGAATCTGGCCCTTTGCGAGTGTGATTTTTGCATTTGGGATTCAACATCCCAAATGCAAAAATCGCTATTTGCTAATTCGCATATTTGCGAGGAATTACATTTAAGGAATCTCTATTTGAGATTCCTTAAATGTAATTCATCATCCATTTTCCAATTGCGAAATTCCAATTTCGGCCAGCAATTTACTGCGGGGTCAAACCTTGTGGTAAATTGCGAAAACTCAGAAAAATGCATTTAAATGCATTTTTCTGAGTTGCACGTTACACAGACACATGTCCTTTGGACATGTGTGTGTGCAACACCTGTGTTAATTTCCATTGCAGGGGTGCTACAGGGTGTCCTTTGGACACCCCTGGCACCCTTGTACTCGCAATCTCATTTGCGATTAGCTAATTGCTAATCGCAAATGAGGAATGACTCCCCATGCATTCCTATGGGCCTTTTGGCCCATAGGAATGCATGGGGAGTTATTCCTTATTTGCGATTAGCAATTAGCTAATCGCAAATAAGGAATCAGTGGGAATCGCAATTAATATTGCGATTCCTACATGAATACCGTTTTGCGAGTCTCAAATAGCGATTCCTTATGATTCGCTATTTGAGCCTCGCAAAACGGCCCGTTCATGAATCAGGCTGATAGTTTTGGGTTTTGGGGTATAGGGGTATTTTTAGGGTTCAGGGGTAGGTTTGGGTTTTGGGGTACAGGGGTATTTTAAGGGTTCAGGGCTAGGTTTGGGTTTTGGGGTACAGGGGTATTTTTAGGGTTCAGGGCTAGGTTTGGGTTTTGGGGTACAGAGGTATTTTAGGGTTCAGGGGTAGGTTTGGGTTTTGGGGTACATGGGTATTTTTAGGGTTCAAGGCTAGGTTTAGGTTTTGGGGTACAGGGGTATTTTTAGGGTTCAGGGGTAGGTTTGGGTTTTGGGGTACAGGGGTATTTTAAGGGTTCAGGGCTAGGTTTGTGTTTTGGGGTACAGGGGTATCTTAGGGTTCAGGGGTAGGTTTGGGTTTTGGGGTACAGTGGTATTTTTAGGGTTCATGGCTAGGTTTGGGTTTTGGGGTGCAGGGGTATTTTTACGGTTCAGGGGTAGGTTTGGGTTTTGAGGTACAGGGGTATTTATAGGGTTCAGGGCTAGGTTTGGGTTTTGGGGTATAGGGGTATTTTTAGGGTTTAGGGATAGGTTTGGGTTTTGGGGTACAGGGTATATTTATAGGGTTAAGATGGGTTAGTGTTTAAGGGTGTTGGGGTATTTTAAGGAGTAAGGGTGGGTTATGATCATGGGGTGCAGGGGTACTTAAAGGGAGCAGGGTGGGATTAGCACACAATATGACATGGCATGAAGGGTGGAACGTACCACACGCCCCCAGTGTTTGTCACGCCCTTAGCACACGCCCACAGCACAACGCAGACACGCCCACAAGGGACTACTTTGCTGGTACGGTTCTTTTACCTTTTAAATGTATATGGTGGGCGTCTGTATAGCCTATGTCCTTCTGCTGCAACTGCCCTTTCCAACGCTGTATTGGGTGTTGTGATTGGTGCTGTGGTTCCTGAGATTACCCGCCTCAAAGGTTTGGGCTCTCTCTTTATATTATTAGTATGGATTGCAATTTATGAAGTGGAAGTAACCAAATTATCTCAGTGTCAAAAGCAGTAGCCCACTTACCTATCTACATAAAATTCAAATCTGTGACCAGCATGTTACATAATATGCTTCCAGTAGGCACATTAACCCTCCATGCTATTTTAGGGGTCAAATTGTGACTGGGCAAAACATAGAACTCCCCCAGGACTCTGTTAACCTCTAGAATTATATTACTACTATTAAAATGTCATCCAAATTGCCAGACACATAATGATCTCTGCAGCAGGGGTCATAGTATGTATTACAATTCAGAAAAGGGGGTGGTGATGGACAGAGCATCTGAATTAAACAGAACACTCGTACCCAGTCAACAGATCCGGGCTTGATCCATCACCGTTTTTTAGCTCACTGCACCATCCCAGCTCAGAACCTGGCTACATGCAAATTAGTCTGTCCCTGGCCCAGTGCATCACCACCCCCTTTTCTGAATCGTTTTGTCCACCATAAGCTTGGAAGGGTATACTCAGATGTGAGTCCCTTGCTCATTGCACCATCAGGACTCAAGCAAGCCGGGCCGAAGACGGCTGTAATGCCAGAAACCGGTCCCCGGAAGCTTGTTTCCTTCCCAGTATAAGAATTGGCTTGGTAGTTTGGTCTGCCCTGTTCCCATGATGCACTGGGCCAGGGGCAGACAAATTTGCATGTAGCCAGGTTCTGAGCTGGGATGGTGCAGTGAGCTAAAAAACGGTGATGGATCAAGCCTTGATCTGTTGACTGGGTATGAGTCTTCTGTTTAATTCAGATACTCTGTCCATCACCACCCTCTTTTCTGAATCGTTTTGTCCACCATAAGCGTGGAAGGGTATACTCAGAATAGTATGTACTACAGCGCAATTTCCATGCTTGCGCCTGACACACCTTAAAACAGGTGCGCTGGGGTCAAACGGAGAAAGTGTGCCCTATTACATAGAATGCATTGCCCCAGCAGCCACTCCTTGTTTTACTGTGCAGGCGGCAACCCACCTGCACTTTGAAGGGGGATTACAGATCCCCTTGCAGGCGGGTGCAGTCAGTTACTGCACCTGCCTGCACGGAGATGTCTTGGGGGGTCCACGGGACTTCCTTCACCCCTTGCAGAGGGCTACTGTCAGGGGGTACACTGACAATGTGCTACCTTTTGGGTGGCAAACTGTCAGTGCGCCTCCTGACAGCATCTTTGCCTCTGCGCCTGCGTCTGTAATACAGCGCAGGCACAGAGACAAAGGGATCCCCTCATTTGCTTAGGGCACTTTCTCATGCAAATGAGGGAACGGCTCCTGCAGATAGAGCTGACGCTTTATGTGCACCAGCGCTATCGGGATTACAGAAGAGTTCGCACAAGCATCTGTGGCCCCTTCTGTAATACCAAAGTGCCCTGGGGGCCGCAAAGCAGGTGCAAACTCCTGTTGTGCCCCAGGGGCACTCTCTGTAATACGGCCCCTGGTGTCTTAACCCAGTGAGATATTTTAAAATGCAGTCTCTTTGTGGATAATGAAGTAATGCAGAACAGATTTACTTTCACATAAGTTTTTGATGCCAATTTCTTTGCAGCGGGTAATTTTGAAAATAAATGCATACATTGACTCTCAGACTCTAATTTTCAAGTCCCGTCTCTCGTTACACATCCCCTTTCCTCGTTCACATATTAACACCCATTTTAATGGTTCCCAATCTCAGAGTATTTTTTCAGTTCCACCACTGGGGTGGCGGCAGCAGTTGCCACGTGAATTTCGCCTGCCACCAGATGAATTGCAGAAGGCAAATGCCTTTCTCCCTATGATTAAGACAGTCAAAACACTGGCGGCGAAACTAGTTAGCAAAGGTCAGGCCCTTTCAGCCACCCAATTAATATTAGCAGCTCCTGACAGAACCGTGGTCTCAGCTTCATATATAATCTGAAAGGATACACTCAGACAGATAGGGGCGCGCGCTCTCCAGAGCATCCCTCCACCTCAGACTCGACGCAGAAGGTGCGACATTCTTGAGTGCAGGAAGGAGATGATTCCATTTGTCAGAATGACGCAGCATGCGTGTCCAATTAATTAGTGCGCAAGAGCATAAACAGAGAGTGACCCCAGGGCCCGACTGCGCAATGCCGCATCCGAGCACCCCTGGAAGGCTGCATACCGCGCATTCTTGGTGCAGACCACTAACTGAGTTGGAATCCAGGTCCCTAAATGGTAAGAGGATTTGCAATATAAATAGGTTACGGGCAAGTTATAACTTTCAAAACGCAGACGAGTTCAATTTATAGCCTGCCCTGTGCTTCGGGGCAAAGGAACTAGTACAGGCGCCCCTAACGGAGCCAGTTAGTGAATGACGTCACAGCTTGATTTACAGCCTTACCAGACTTCCTCAAACAAAGAGACATTTTGGAACGCTTATTTTTGGTGATAGTTCATGATGCACGAATGAGTAAGAGAAGATACGCTTTTTACTTTTCGCTGGTTGATCCCTTTAACTTCAGGACATTTATGGGTAATTCGTTTTTTTGTGTGCAGTTTTATATAGCGCGCACTCGACCCGAAGGTATCAGAGCGCTTTACATGAGCATCATTTGAATTACAGATGGACACATTCATTTCTAGGCACGGGGATATTAGGTGATGTGCCCAGAATCACAGGATGCTTGAGCCTCTTTCCAGACTCAAAACTGGCTCCCCAGCTTCAAAGTCGGTCGCTCTAGCTGTTAAGCCACATTTTTACTAGCGTTCCAAGTGAAGATGATATTTTTCCTGAAGATGTCCTACTGAAATGTCTAAAAAACCGCCCGTGGGTTGAAGGGAAGCCAAAGTGTAAGCATTGTTTTGCGAACAGGTCAGTTTTTTTATGATTGTCTGTGTTGTTTCCTACAGGTAATATCTTTTTTATTGCTCAGACAAAAAGAAGCTACCCTGACTGATAAGTTCTTATAAATCCGACCAAATCCTTAGAAACCACTGAACACTAAGTCAATGGAGTGCTAGGCATCTCAAATAATGTAAAAGACTGTCCTCACACACCACCAGGTGTCATGCTTCATCATCAGCAGTCCTCCCTCTCTAAAAACTAGGGGGCATATTATCAAGGGGGTTTATCTCTGCTTTTTTGGCTTTAAAAGCCAAGAAAGCGGAGATAAAATTATCTCCCTATTACCTAGCTGCTGCTACCACCAGTTAGCGACAGCTAGTAGGAGATAGCGACCATCTTGGGCCCCACTTTGCATGTCAGTGATATTTATCACTAATGACATGCAAAGTGGGCGTGCCAAGATGTTAGCGACTGGAAACAGTCGCTAACATCACTATCTCCTATTACCAACTTTTGGAGATATTCGTGCTATGCGCCAATATCTCCAAAAGCTAACACCTGCCCTGAGCAGTTCTTAGCCATGCTATCCAATGGGAGGTGGATAAGGAGTAGTTTCTGTCCTGTAACTCCAGTTCTGTAGGAGGGGTATCTTTGTTATAGTCATAATCTAGTGAATAGTCCCGCCCATGTGCGTGGACCCCGGCAATCAAAAATAAACTCTTAAGTTGTCAAAACATGCAGAAAACTGCAAAGACACTTAAGAGAGAATTTAAAGACAAATAATGCAGCCTATATCCACAGGCTACACTGTCCAGTACTTCAACTAGAAATTCCACCAAATAACACCACACATAATACAGCCTGCCCAGTTTCTACCATAGAGAAACTTGCCTCCCCCAGTGAAAGGCACTGGAATGATAGAGAGGAAGGCATGGACAGACAAGCCCCATAGGCTGTCATTATGTGGCTTAAATAGGATACTGTGCCTTTAAGAGAACTTTCCAGAACTTCTCCCAGTATCCCAGAATGCATAGCAGGTCCCTCTACTTTCAGTTCTTTTTGAAGGCGAAGCACGCCAGACCTGTCGCATTCCGTACATGACGAAATATCTCCACCGGGGAGGAGGGCGGGCGCTTATGACTATAACAGAGATACCCCTACTACAGAACTGGAGTTACAGGACAGAAACTACTCCTTCTGTAGTAGGGGATCTCTGTGTATAGTCATAATCTAGTGAATAGAATGGCAAGCCCATCCCCACACCAAAGCGGCGGTGGAGAAGAAAATAACGCCACTACTGTGCGAACAAATTCCGCAGCGAAGCCTGCCCAACCTGAGCGTCTGCCCTGGCGTCAGTGTCCAGGCAGTAATGCTTAGCAAAGGTATGAACCGACTTCCAAGTGGCTGCCTTGCAGATTTCAGCAATCGGCACGTTACGGAGCAGAGCCGTCGTAGCAGCTTTGCCCCTGGTGGAATGAGCCTTAGGCTTACCTCCTAAGGTCTTATTAGCCTTTTGGTAACATAATTGTATGCAGGACACAATCCACCTAGAGATGGACTGCTTAGAGGTAGCAAGACCCGTCCTGACTGATCCATAATTAATAAACAACTGGTCAGACCTACGAATATCTTTGGTTTTATCCAGATAAAATTTCAACACCCTCCTAACATCCAGGGAATGGAGAGACCTTTCCGCTGGAGACGACGGGTTCTGAAAAAACGTAGGCAAAGTTATGGTCTGGTTGACATGAAAATCAGAAATAACCTTGGGAAGAAATTTAGGGTGAGTGCGCATAACAATCTTAGCAGCATGAAACACAGTATAAGGTTCAGTACAACACAACGCCTGAATTTCACTCACCCTGCGGGCCGATGTAATGGCCACGAGGAACGCCGCCTTCCAGGACAGGTGCTGCAACGAAGCCTTATGAATAGGTTCAAAAGGCTCCTTCATCAATCTGGACAGCACCACATTCAATTCCCATGAAGGCGAAGGAAGCCTGACAGGAGGGAATACTTTCTTCAATCCTTCCAGAAAATCTTTGATCACAGGGATCTGGAAAAAGGAAGTCTGTGAAGGGCATTTCCTGTAGGCAGTCAATGCAGCAAGATGAACCTTAATGGAATGAACATTAAGGTCAGACTGCGCCAAATGTAAAAGGTAAGGAAGGATG